>NC_090739.1:71568760-71576260 GCF_036898095.1 Palaemon carinicauda
CTGTAGTTTGGCAATCACCTGGCTAGTCTGAAAAAAAAAAAAATATTTTAGTTTTTTTTAATTAGCCTCCTATAAAAGTGGTATTGAATTAAAAGTAATGTTTCAGGATATCATTGCAAAATAATTGTATATTCCCCATTGAGGTAAACAAAAAGAATATAATTTTGTTCCTTGATAGGCCCTGCTTCTTGCTATGACTTCAAGAGTAAATGCTTGTTTAAGAACACCTTACTTCTAAACAATAACACAGGACATTTTGCTTCTTTAATACTCTCCTCTATACAGAATGGCAACTTCAATTCATAGGTAGCAACTTATCCCAGAACAACTCACATTCTATTATTAGGTCGTATTAAAACGTTTATTATGTAATCATATTCATTCTAGTACTAGATATTCTAATTTCCAAATAAGCTTTAAAAGAATAATCCAAGCATTGTCAATAAAACAATTATCAGGCGTCCATGATGTGAGGCAATCAATGACTTTTGTTCATGGTTCTCAGCTCTCAATGATACCAGATAAAGCGTGTTAATTAGACATCAATTTCTTCAAATAATTTATCACATATGTTCTAAAAAGAGAAAAAATAAGAAATTAACCCAAGCCGATGCTGTGACGGGACCGATGCGTCGACGGTCCGACGTCCGACATTCAAAATATTCGCGCACACGTCTAATGTGCGGTGCACATCAATGTACCGATTGCCAGAATAGATGAACAGGGATAATCTTAAATTGCAAGTGAAGCAAGCCACGGTAGGGCAAAATCGAGTTGAACCAATTGAGTCATTAAATAAATTGAAATAACGTTAAAATACTTGTCTATGCGGCTATCGAACTGTCGGACTTTCGGATTGTCGGACTAGGAACGTCGGACTAGAACTACGGCCCCATTAACTTTTTTCAATATACATTCTTACTAATGGTTTACTCTTATAAGATTCCTAGAACTAACAGCATGAATGTTTTAGTTTGAAAAGATGCAAATATTCCCCAAAAACTAGTTAATATTTAGCTGCACATTTCAAAACCTTAGTAATAATTGCTAGCCCCATTGATGAAGATGACGTCTGATGGTAATTGCCTTCATTACAAAGTACAAAAAACATTGTTACATCTGAATTACATATAAAGCTCAATTTGGACAATCCTTGGGATTACTAATTCAAATGTTTTCGGTCTATTTATGTTTACATTAAATACTTCTGTTTTATTCCACTAGATGGCTACAACCCTTGGTATTTGACAATAAGGCAGGCAGCCATTTTGAATGTCGTCTGTTTGTTTTCATTTACATCGTACAGTTCAAATACAGCCCACCAGATGGCTAGAAATATTACTTTGAAATTTATTTGGACATGCCTGATTGAGGAAATTTCTATCAGTCGGTCTCTCATTACATCACTAACTTGCTAAACACTTTTACGTTACAGGATGAATTTTAATATAGGTATAGAACATATCAGTAATTTAGGTAATTAGAGAGGTAGGAATTAAAATCAAGTATAATTATGATTTTGATTATCCGATCCTGTTTTTTACTTCTAAGATTTGGTACACATAAGTGTTGCTTTTATTGATGTGATCTACGAATATTTAGTGATAAATAGCTTAAAACTTTTATACATCACTTGAAAAATCGTAAAATCTTTGCTCCGGGTAGGATTGGGCTTATGAATCTTTTTTCTTTCTTTTATTAGGAAATACACATTTACAATTACAATTTATAAAATATAAACACCATAGCATATTTACATCAATAAACTTTATTTTATATATAGGTATACTGTATTTACAATTGCAATTACTAATATTTATGTAAATGTTTAAAATAAAAAATATATCGACTCGTGAATACTATTTTAACAGAAGTTTTAAATCCTATTTTGTTTATAGTAAAAGTATTAATCATACTACTTTTCATATAATTAAGTAATTGCGAATCAGTACTTGAAAATCCTAAGTATTTTCCGATCCATATAAATCCCTGCAATAAAATCCGCTATTATGAACAATGAAGTATTTTATCCTTCTTTAAATCCGCTTTAAAATCTAACTTTAAAATTCTAAACCTATGACTAGTGTTCAAATATACCATATGCATATTAGTTTCTGTGCACTGACAATAACAGTCTTTTACATCTTTTATTTTCATCATAGCTAATCTATCATTTGTACTCAATACTTAGTATACATACTTAAAGTTTCCCTAATTTCATTCTCTATATACATATTAATTTTCATTTAGATAAAGGGTATAGTTTATCAATGTTTGGGACATATTCATAATCTTTCATTAAAAGCTCATATACATCTTTTGTTTTGATTGCCGGATAAGAGGTCATCTAATAAGCACTTCGTAAAATGTCTATTATGCTTTCATAAAAACTAGGCGTAAAAATATTACAGTCATGAAAGCGACATCTATTTTCTAATAGGAAGGTGGCTCTTGACTTTACAGTAATGAATGATCAATTGATAACCAAAACACTTATCTTTTAAAAATTTCAGAAATATACTAAACATGACTGATTTTGCTTTACACTGAATAACAGTAATCCCACAACCATCTCTTAATCTCAACAAAAACATGGTTTTCCTTGCAATAGCTTTACAGTTGTTATTCTACAAATATTTGAAAATACTTTTCTGAATACTTTTATCATATTCCATTGGAATGGGGTAAACATGTGCTGTATACCATACCCTTGCTAAAATTTTACAAATTAGTATTATTGCTCTTTGAAACATGGTTAACTTCCTGTTATGAAAGATACTGATGATTTTGCTACTTTCTAAGTTTCTACAATTTCTATCTAGACTTTGTACATAACTTTTGCTATGATATATAGCTAAAACTTTACAATAACCGTTCAAAACTTATAAACCATGATCAGGCTATACTTCTCCCTCTTTCCAGTTACTAAGGCCTGAAATAGAAGTTTGGCCTTCATTAAGAACTGCACGTAAAGCGTTCTCATATTCTTTGATAACATTTAAACATCCCCCTGATGTCCTATCATAAGTAATAACTTTGACTGAGTCATCTGCATAACCTATTAATAGTAACTGAAGCTTATTATGTAACCTTAAAGTATTTTGAGCAACCTTTTCTTGATTATTCTATAAGAGTTTCTGATATATAAAATCATAGACAAACGATACCCTTGTCTGACAGATTTAGTTATAGGAAAAGGGTCAGACATATTACCGTTTATACATAATACACTTTCAGCATCTGCATATAAAATTTTTATCCAATTGATAATTTCATCATCAAAACCAAATCTTTGTAGTATTCTAAGCTGCAATTCGTGATTGACACGATCAAATGCCTTTGACTAATCCAAGTTTACCAAGGCTGCAGCAGTATTACTTTCATTTGCATAAAATATCAAATCTCTAATAAAAAAAAAAAAAAAGAATTCTTGTTAATCTATTTTTAACAAAACAAAACTGCTCCTATGCTATTATCCAAGGTAAACGGTGTTTAATCCTATTGGCTATATATTTTTGCTATTATCTTAAAATCAACATTTAACATTATTAATGGTCTTCAGTTTGTAATTATGTCTGAATCTCCTTCCTTGGGTATGATGGAAATGACTCCCTTTTTATCTTTAAAACATTTTTGTTCCTGAACACAAACTCAATCATTTCAATTAAATCTCCTTTAATGATATTAAAAAAAATACTTTATAAAACTCTACTGGTAGCCCATCAACCCCAGGGCTTTTCCCATTTTTCATATGTAACACTTATTTTTCACAGACTGTTTTTGTTAAAATTATATTTTCATCTTCCCCTATAATTTTCTGTATGAGCTGTAAAAACTCATTCTGCATATCTAGATCCCATTCTTCTTTCTTGAATAAAGTTTTGAAAAGCTTTCATACATAATTCACAATTTATTTCAGGTCTGTTTTTTCGCTTCCATAATTTCTTTTTACCTTACTCAAAAAAAGACCTTGCAGCTTTCTCAAGTAAATAAACCTTTCAAAAGGTTATCTACTTTTCCCCTCACCTTTATTCCGTCTCATATAAAATATTGAGTATCATTTATTCTTAATTTTAATTGATTAATAATATCAAGATTACAAGGATTTAACATAGGTTTTCCCATTTCTAGCTTATATTGATAATTTAGAACATTTAACAAACCGCATTTTTCCTTATTCACTTTTGATCACCTAATTAAGAAATTCTTAAATTAACTTTTTGCAAATTTCCACCAATGAATTATACTGTCAAAAGCTACATTTCTTGCTCTGAGTAAATTTCCAACATACACTAAAATTATTTGCAACAATATCATTATCAAGTATACTACAATTTAATTTCCAATATCCTATCCCTATTGTTACATTATCTTATAATTTTAATGCTAATTTTACAGCACAGTGATCTGACCAACTCAAAGGAATTGTCTGAATGTTAGATATATTATTTTGGAAATCTTTCACATAAAACCTGTCAAATCTGGAACCATAATTCGCCCTCAGGAAGGTATACTCCGTTTGGTGATTCAATAATGAACCAAGAATCTTTAAATTTCATACTATTTTTTAGATTCATTAGTGATTTTTTTTAACAGTTCCTTATCTGGATTCAAACAATCTCTCATGCTTGTAATGCAATTCCATCTCCCCTCCTTTAATATAATGCTTAAGTTTATTTCTTAAGAAATATAAATTTCACTTCTAAACAATTGTTCTCTCTCTGAAGGAGCATATACATTCAGTCTGTCATTGAAGTCTGAGAAATCATTTAGCGCTAATCTAAATAATTGGGTTAAATTAACCAATAAAGCTTAAGCATCCAAACTTGATGCAATGTTGTCAAGAGTTAGTCGATATTTATGAGCTACTTCATAGTTTATCAGTTATTCTTCTCGACTATAGTTTTTTCTTTTTATTTATTTATTTTTTTTCATTCATACTAGGCTATCACAAAGGTTTGTGAACTTTCACCGTTTTGATATTCCAACTAAGGTTACTTCTTGACTATATTGATAAATATCATTTTATCTATTTAAAGTTCTCAACATCTTATCATGGATCAACCATCTGATGTGTAATTCATTCTCTTCCAATTCATCTTCATTATTGAATCCCTCTTTAACAGACAATGAATCTTTTTTTCACCAGTTACTTATTGCATATTTTTCGTGAATTTCGAGTTTTTTTCCTCCAGAAAACATCTTATTAATAATAGCAGCAAATAAGCTTGAGTAATGCAACCTCTATGGCAGACCTTGATGTCAATAGATTGTGCAGCAATGATTAATCTAATGTTTCAATGTACCAAAAGATTACTAAAGTATCCGTTAACCTAAATATTAGAAGAGAAAATTTAGAACGCAACAGTGAATTTAATCAAAATCCTTCATGAGAGAGAGAGAGAGAGAGAGAGAGAGAGAGAGAGAGAGAGAGAGAGAGAGAGAGAGAGAGAGAGAGAGAGAGAGAGAGAGAGAGAGAGAGAGAGAGTAGATTGGTAAAAAAAATAGATTGATGAGAAAGAATAGCTTGAAGTTGAGGCAATGTCCACGTTCTATTAAAGATATCTCTGAAAGTAGAGTTGCAAGACTAATAACTATTGTCTGCCCCCCCCCCCTCACAAAATGTAACATTGGAGGCCATTGTTAATGGACTCAACAACACATTTCTGGATAAGATGATATTTATACTTTACAAGCAGTAGAAAATTAGATATTATCTAGCATCATATCTGGTAATAGGATATCCATTCATGATTATATGAATGTAAGATATCCTGCTATGATGGCATTAACTATTGCTTGACTAAACTGGCTCTCCAAAGCCTATACACAAATTAAAAATCATATACATATACATATACATATACATATACATATATACACACACACACACACACATATATATATATATATATATATATATATATATATATACAGTATAAATACATATATATATATATATATATATATATATATATATATATATATATATATATATATATATATATATATATATATATATATATATATATATATATATATATATATACAGACAGTATCTGTTGCAGAAATATTTGGCACTGTCCCACACTCACACTAAACTGTACATACCATTCTTAATGCATGCCGTTTAGCCATTCCTGAACAGTCCCTCCTTTTCCACTAACCCCACACTCTCCTGTGGTTGGGCAAAACCTTGTTATTCTGAAAGAAAACGTCTTGCTTAAGTGGTATTAAATTAGAAATGATAAAAGTAGTTTTGAATTAAAAATAGTAGTTTATGAAATCATCGCTAAAATTTTATATGCACCAATGAAGTAATCAACAGGAATAAAATTTTCTTCCCCTATTAGATCCTGCTTAATAAGCAACAATTCAACAGTAAGGGCTAGTAAAGGAACAGCTTACGTTTAATTAATAACAGGAAATTTGATTTTTCACACACTCCTATAGATTATGACTAAATCAATTTATTTTTGACACTTATCCCAGAGTAATTTAAACTATTATTAGGTCATATTAAAACGTTGATTATACTCTCATGTTTATTCTTTTACTAGGCATTTATTCAAAGCTAGTTATTCAAATCCTTCACTTGGGCCTAAAAAGTATAATCCAAGCGTCAGTAGTAAAACAGAATTATCAGGCTTCCATTATGTGAAATAATCAAATACTTTTGTTCATTATTCTCAGTTCTTGTTGATACCACATACAGCATGTTCATCAAAGATCCAAAACTTGAAGCAATTAATCAGAAAAAAATCTTATTCCGGAAATGAAATTTTAAATAAATTATTATCGCCAGCCTATGTTATGACGGGATCCGCGCGACGGTCCGACGCTCTTTATTCCGATAAAAAGTTGTCCAACGGGTAGCGCGCAACGCAACTATATGCCGATTGCAAGAATATAAGAGCATTGAGATAATCTTATATTGCTAGCGAAGCAAGTCAGGGCTGACGAAAATCCAATTGAACTAATTGAATCATTACGTATTTACAATAACATTAAAATACTTGTCCAAGCGGCTATCGAACCGTCGGACTGTCGGACCATCGGAGCGTCAGACTAGCGGACCGTCGGACTAGAGTTACGCCCCCTTATAACTATTTCTATATATCCTTAAAAAGTGTATGAAATTCCTAGAACTAACAGCACGAAAGAGAGAGCTAGATGAGATACAAATAGTCCAAAATTAGTTTTCCTATTTAGCTATGCATTTTAAAACCTTACGATTGATTCTTAGCCCTATTGATGAAGATGACGCCTTTTAGTAAATCGCTTTCATTACAAAGTAGAAAAATTTAATTTCATCTAAATTACACGCAATGCTGAATTTTGACATTCAATAGCTTATTAAATGTTAATTCTTGTCTGTGAATGTTCACACTTCTGTAGTAATATTTTCTTCCAACAGATGGCTCAACCCTTGATGTTTGACAGTAAGACAGGCAGCCATTTTGAATGTCGTCTGTTTGTTATTGTTTACAACGTACAGTT
>NC_090739.1:71585018-71615018 GCF_036898095.1 Palaemon carinicauda
TCTCTCTCTTCTCTCTCTCTCTCTCTCTCTCTCTCTCTCTCTCAGGAAAGAATTTGATTAATTTTATTTACTCTGGTTTTTACATTCTTTTTTTACACCCCTCTCTCTCTCTCTCTCTCTCTCTCTCTCTCTCTCTCTCTCTCTCTCTCTCTCTCTCTTATAAAGGAATTTGATTAATTTTATTTACTGTGATTTCCACATCCTTTCTTCACCAGCTGTTGCTGCCTTGGAATCTCACTGTACGGCACTAACGACACG
Organism: Palaemon carinicauda; assembly: GCF_036898095.1. Lineage (NCBI taxonomy): Eukaryota > Metazoa > Arthropoda > Malacostraca > Decapoda > Palaemonidae > Palaemon > Palaemon carinicauda. Next base: position 71,585,277 of record NC_090739.1, read on the forward strand.
TTTTGATGCTATTGATGCACGCTTCCATAGCTTGATCGTTCAACAGGCTACAACTGCAAGTAACCTCGATACACTGGTCAAGGCACAACAAGTTCTCATAACCTCTGTTGCCTCACTTACTGAGAAGCTAGATACTGTTGCCTCTTGTCTTGAAAGGGTCAGTGGCCTCCTGCCAGCTCAGCCTCCTCCACTTGGTGCACCATCTAACAGTGTTGCTTCTCCGGTACATGCTCGACCTGCTCTCTCGCAGCGTTAAGGGTAAACTTCGCTACACTCATGCAACTACATGTCCTTTCATGAAATGCCCTTGGAATTAGACAATACTCCAGACTGACTGCACTCAGGACATGTAATATTTATTCAAGAAGCCTTCCCTGGCGGTGCTCAGCCAGGTGATGAAGCTCCAAAACTCTCCGGTTATGTTTCATATGTACATCATGTCAGGAATGGTCTTATTACTTACATCCACTCTACTCTCCCTCATCAACTCCTTCGCTCATTAGCAGATATTAACATGACCTTCCAACTTTTTCAGGTTGAGATAGGTGATGGTCATATTCGATTATGCAATGTTTACTCTGCCCCTGGCTTAATTAACCTCTCAGCACTTCCTACACCTACAAACCTTGGCATGATCTACATGGGGATTTCAATGCCAGACACCCAGATCTAGGTGATGTCTCTCTGATTCCCAACCGCAATGGAGTTCCTCTGCTCAACTACATCCATCATTACCATTTAACCTGTTGGGATACAGGTGGTGCCACACACATCTGGGGGGGGGGGGGGCACTCTTGATCATATCCTTACATCTGGGCTCGTGGCATCACATGTCTCCTGTCATTCTGTTCCCTCGCTCTTTTCTGACCATGTTGCCTTATGTCTACAGTACGCAATACAGACTCATCCAAGTGACCCCTATCATCGTACCCCGCATCACCATTCCACCCAAGTACTGCCCAACATATGTTTCATACATCTCCTCTGTCCTACTTACCTTTGATAAACACTCTCCAGAACACCTGTATAATTCATCTTGTTGCCCATGCTTGGACCTTGGATCAACGCATTAAGCAAGCAGAGAGAGTTGCGGCCGATGCTGGCCTTGCCTTTCAGACACAACCGACACCTAATCATCTACTTCAATATCAGTAGGCGAGGGATGATTTAGTTGCTCTCCAGAAGTGTGTCTACACTGAGTCATGGTATAAATACACTGACCTAATTAACCACCAGACTAGCGTTGGGACCATGTGGCATCTTGTCAAAAGGACCGTCAAGAAAAAAACCACATGTGCACTTCATCACAGTCCACAAGCATATGCCCAGGATCTCATCACTACTTGGTCAACGCAGTCACGGTCCAGTAATCTCCCTGTACAAATCCAAGAAGCACTCTCTTCCCAGAGCAATTTACGCAACCATCGTCTGATGGCTGCATTGTTGGAATCAGACGAGGAGGACAAAGAGCTGATCACCGAGGATGAGCTGCGACGTGCTGTTATGGGAAATAAAAATTCTGCTCCTGGAGATGATGGCCTTACTTATCAACTACTTCGTCTCCTCCAGAAGGTTCCTGGAAATCCTCTTCTACAATTGTATAATCTTTGCTACCAACTTGGATATGTACCTGCTGCCTGGATCATTAGCACAATTATTCCTATCCCAAAGCCTGGAACTGATAAATACCCGGCCTATCTCCCTCACCTCATGGTTTAGTAAAGTGTTTGAGCGTTTATTACTAACCAGGCTAATGTACCGGTTACAAGAAAAACTTTCTCTCCATTTGTATGGCTTTCTTCCACAGAGGAGTACTCATCACTGTTTAGCTGAACTCTACTCCCGATTGTCCTCCAACAGTGTAGTTGCCTTCCTTGACCTCAAAAGTGCTTTTGATATAGCCAACAGGGATATAATTCTTGATCAGCTTGTCAAATTTGGTGTCAGAGGAAACCTTCTGAAGTGGATAAACGGTTATCTCAGTAACAGAAAATCGCGTGTTTTCTTTAAGGGTGCATGTAGCTCCTATGAAAATTTTGAGCTTGGCACACCTCAGGGCGGTGCATTGAGCCCATTTCTTTTTAATATACTTATGCACCGTGTACTGTCTCTCCTCCCTGCTATCCCTAGAACCACTGTAACCTGCTATGCTGATGATGTCTGCATCCACTCCACTACCCCTCGAGACCTTTGGCATGTCCTTCAAGACTTCTACAGGTCCTGTACCTCCTGTGGCCTCATACTCTCCCCAGAAAAAAGCAGAATCTTCTCTGCGCGGAATCTCCGAGACCTGCCAGTGTTCACTATGGGTGGGAATATTATACCTCACTGCACACAGTATACATATCTAGGTGCACCAGTCAGGATCCCCCCTGCTATACCAGCACAACAACGAATCCACCCCATGGTGAAAAACCTTCTTGATCGACTGGAGCCTCGCTTTACTCCCATCAAGTGGCTTGCGACCAGGGCCACAGGTATATCTATCCCCGTGGTTAAAACCCTCTATATCCTCTTCCTAAGGTCAGTTGTTGACTATTCATCTCCTGCTTTAATTCAATTACCCAGACAGGCATTACAACCACTAGAACTGTTCCAAAATAGGGTAATGAGGTTTATCCTAGGATGCCCTCCTTCCACTCGGATAGTCAACATGCAGACCGAACTCATGTTACCTCCATTAATAGAGAGAATTTATGCCAATGTAACTTTGTTTTCTGTTAAATGTCTACACTCTCCACAATTTACTCCAAACTTCTCTGCTGTCCTCAGAGCATCACTTGATGAGAATGCACCAAGACCTCAACTCTGGCCGGGGGGCCATAACCTAGTTAGGGCAGTATGTGAAAATCTTCGACACCTTGATATTGGTGTACCTGAGCAAGCAGTTATCCAAGATTTGCCACCATGGTGGGTTCCTATTCCTGCTGTCACTTTCACACCAACCTCTAAAGATGCCCATACCAGTCTACAGAAACAGCTGGTTTTGGAAACGATATCCAATGTGTCAATTTCAGTTCCTGCAGGACACCACATCTACGTTGACGGCTCAGTACAGGCAGATGGAAGTGCAGCATGTGCTATGTTCTTCCAAACTTTAGAAACTCCTGAGGGTGGGTGGCATGGTCGCAGGTTGCCAAACTCATCCAGTTCCACTTATTGCGAACTTCAAGGTATATGGGATGCAGTAACTCTACTTATTAGAAGAAATGTGAATGGATTGGTGATCTGTGACTCCAAATCTGCACTCCAGGCACTGACATCTTCCAGGCTCAGCTGTGGCCGTGTTGTGAGAGACATACTGTGTCAACTCGTTGCTGCTTACAATGCCTCGCTTGTCGTGTCCTTCATGTGGATGCCCTCTCATATTGGGCTTGCTGGGAATGACATGGTGGACAGTGTTGCTAAAGCTGCCTGCACGCTGGACCTTGATGACAGAAATGATGAGCCCTCACTTCGCTGCCTTAAACATAAAATATATTCAGCAGCTTTTGCCTGTACGATGAATTGCCTTAGAAATTTGTTTTACTAGGCTCATGTTAAGATACATTGAATTCAATCAAGAATCATACAAAGATAATAGAACACCTGCAAGTTCACTCAGTTCTGAGCCTGATAAGGAACCTTTGAGGTATATAGGAGGTTATATAGTTAAAAAGAAAAAAATATCCAAAATCTACCTGAAAGTCCTAGTGTTGCTGCGAATGATAAATGTTGGATAGATGAACATAGATGGTCTTCATGTAACCTAATATTCTTTCTTTTCCCAATTAAGTAAGATGAGATAAATCTTTTTTGCTGTCCACAGCGAAAATGAAAAAGAAAGGGGGTGGGAATCATTGCATAAGACCTCTTTATGACCAGATGAAACTTGCTAGAGTGGCCTTACCTTTTGATGTTATATTTCGTTGCAAAATATGTCTAATTTATAGAATTACGCATGTAAAAATAAAAATTAAATATCAATAAAAGATCAAAGATGACAAAAGTATAAATCTGGAATATATGAAAAATGTAAAGGAGATAGTGTAAAACAACTGATACCTTATTTATGAAACTGCAATTAATGTCTAATTTATATATGAAACATCGTAAATAAATTGAGAAATAATTTATGAAACTGTAAATTATTTCCTATTTATACTTCTATACAAGTGATGAACTTAAATGATTTTGTTTCATGTTTTCTCTAATGATGTTACATGGGTGAAGAGTGATATAGTAAACAATATAACAAATTTCCATGAGAAAATATATCCAAATCAGAAAATAACGTAATAAGCAATGGGTAAAGAGTGAATAAACAAAGATAAATAAGCAAAAGGTTCCTTTAAGGTGAGTATTTAATGTGATCTTTAAGAATATATATTGAAGGCAGATTTTGCCTTGAAAATTCCTGTGATCCTATAAGTTCTTTCCTTAAGGTGAGTATTTACTGTGATCTTTAAGAATAAACTTTGAAGGAAGATTTTGCCTTGTAGTTTCAGTGATTCTACAAGTTTTTCTTAAGGTGTGCATTTGCTGTGATCTTACAATTTCTTAACTTACAGTAGCGTAGCTTATCTTTCTAAATATTACTACATATTAAGATGTTGCCTTTACCACTATGGGATTGGATGCTAAGATTTAATACCAGATGAAACATCAGCTATTTTCTTTCCATACAATAAAAGGATTAATGGTCCTCTAGTGTGTAGGTGTATTGGTTGACATTTTCAGCTAAAATATGGAGAAACTTATATCTTTGTAGAGTAATGGCTCTATGAGACTTAAATTATGAATACTGTAGTAATATCATCACGACACCAACCGAAACAGTTGTAGTTCTGGAAGAATTCTAATTGTAGTTGCTTGCTACATTACTTGTCTAATTGAAGCCATTTTGAACCAAGCTTCTTTGTCAAACTTGTAATATCGGTAGCATATTAGTTACTTTTGAACGTACAAATGCGTGTCTGAAATGAAGTGTACATGGATTACCTGGAAAACTTCCTTTCCAATTATCATTTTAAACAGTGCTTTGGGACACATATCAATAGTTTATCTAGCCCTAATGAATCCAGGGAAGCATATTTCTGTCTTGGAGCCTCTAAAGTAAAGGGAATTCATCTCAAGTAACTTACTGTAGCTTTGGAGTTCATGATTATGAAAGCAATCTATCAAAGAGTGATTAAGGGATGATTGGGTATGATAACACCAAAGCTACTTTGTTTTGAGTAATTATGAAGATGTATGGACTAAATAATTTCAGGCCAGGTAGGACTGGAGAAAACAAAAATGGGAAACTTTCCACAAGACTAAAGGTTTTCATGGTAGATTTGGGATTGAAGTTTTAATACACACTTAATGGCTTCATTAGGGCTAGATAAACTACAGACCTACGCCCCAATGCATAGTTCAATATGATGATTAACAAAGAAGGCTTCCAAGTAATAGGATCGATTTAAAAACTTGTTGAATTAAAGCCATATTTTGTCTCAAGCTTCTTTGTCAAACTTGCAATGTCAGTGTGCAATGTCAGTGGAGTATTAGCTATTTTTTAATGCACACGTGTCTGAAATGAAGTATGCAAGAATTATGATTACCATTCAAAGAAATTCCCATTACAAATTTGGGGGTTGGTTGCTGTGATCTGGTTAAAAGTAGATTAAAGAAATTTTCCATGGCTCCCAAAACTTGAAAGGTCATGGTCATCTAATGTACAGGCATTTTGGTCACATCCAATTTAAACAAACTTTTATCGTATAGAATATCATTTCCCAAAGACTCAAATTATAAATAATAATATTGTTATAACAGGAGATATCTAAATGGCACGAGACCTCTGATAGTGGTTTTCACGCCCCAGTTACTATATACCGACACCTAATATAGGTGAGCGACCTGGGTTTATCCCTGGCATTCCTATGCTACTTTTTTCTCTGGTAATATATAGCAGTTATATACCTTAGAAATGATGCTAAAGAAGCATTTCACGGAGCGGCACAGGTTGAGCCCAGAAATATTATTGTTATAACCCCAATCTAAAGTGTATTTGTGCTAGGAGGGTTCTAATTCTAGCTGTCTGAAACTTTACCCAATTGAAGTCATCTAGAGTAAATGTTTTCTTTTTTATGAACAGCACTTGTTCTGCCCCAACTTTTGGGGAACTTCAAAGGAACTTATAATACATTTGGTTTATAGCAGCCTGCATAATCTTAACCTTTTCTTGGCCAGTGTTTGTTTCATGTTGCAGCATCTTAATGTATTCCAGAAGTAACTTTATTTTATAGTTTTGAAGGTTACAAGGATTTCAGTGCTAATTATCCTGTCGTTCAATATGTTCTTATATTCTTTTTGTGTGAGTATAGCTAAAAACTGTACCTAGTTTTAGTTTTCAATTTAATTTTCATGAAATCAATGGAATATTTTATGTCTGTCTAATCATTGATTTTTTTACACATCATGCAGCACTCAAGAATGCTAATGATCTCTCGTCTGCTTGAGATCATCCATTATTCAAAACGTCAGGTTTTGAAATGTGCAGTATAAGCTTTCACAGTTATACCCCAACCATATTATAATTTTAGTTACTTGAGTCAAGTTTGGATTTTCATCATTGCTATCCAATTTGTGAAGATGGCATAAGAGCAGTAAGTTTTGACATCATTTATGACATTGTCTGAAAAGTATTGTATGTATGAATTATCTGAAGATCTCCCTTGCCACTCCTCATGTGGGCCATTGCATTTAAGCATAGGTCTATTCTGGCTAGTTATTTTTGCCCTGTGACTCCATTAAGAGTCTGATGCATCCAAAGAAGCATAGTTCTCTCTGAAGCCTCTTAATTATAGAAGAATTTCCTCATCGCTTGCTGTAGCTTCAGAGTTCACAATCAAGAAAAGAAAGGCATCCATCAAGGGATAACTGGAGTAACGCAAATGGTATGTAGATTATGATGAGAGACTTCAAAGATGTTTTTTTTAGTGAGCAGTTACCAAGATGCATGGATTAAATTACACCAAACTAGGATAGTCTGTCGAAAGCAAGGAAAATGGATGTATTCCATAAGACAAATATTGTCTTGGTTGTTGGGACTTGAAGTTAAACAGTTCTGGAAAAGTAATTCTAAAATTTATTTCCTCATGGTGTTGCATCTAACCTTATAAATACTACTTAATTTAAAAGTGCTGCCTTTACAATTCTACGAATTTGTTACCATGATTTAGTTCCAGCTATGATTGCAGCTAAGTTTTCTATGCTCTGAAAGGGGATATAGTTATCCAGTGTTTAGGTGTTATGGTTGATATGTTCAACTTGAATATTGACAAACTTTTACCTTTAGGCTAGAGGGTCCTGGTTCCAAGAGAATAAAATTATGAATAGTAATACTGATATAACATCAACCTGACTGTTAATAGTGTGAGGCAAATTCTAATTACCGTCGTCTGCTACATTAACAGTCCAATTGAGGGTATTTTGACTAATGTTTTTATTTTATTTTTCTGCAGCTGCTGCTGAGACTGATGGTCATCACAGGTTCAGTACACTTTATGGAAACTTTCAATACATTGATTGTACTACTTGAGGTCTGTAGCAGTCTGTACTAGCTTGACCTTTTCGTGGTTAGTGTATTTTTATTCGTTTCTGTACATTTCTGTATTCCAGGGGAAACTTTCTATTTTGATAATTTTGAAGGCGGCAGACTTCAATGATATTTACCCTGTTATCCAATTCCTTTTTGCAAGCTTGTTTATAAAAGGATATAGCTTAAAGCTTTATTGAAAGTTGTCAGGGTCTTTGTATAAGGTCGATTAGAATTATTCTGATATTTTATCTGCTTGAGGTCATCTAATATCTAATGACATTTGTGTAAACACACTTCTAGTCATTTTCACCATTGAAAGTAACCTTGAAGAATTTTAGGATGAGTTTTCTTGGCCCAAATTTTCTTAAGATTATTATTCATGGCTGAAATACTTTTAGTTTCTACAATAAACTGATTAACACTTAACCAGGGTGCTTCCTATATTTCCCCCTTAAATATCAGGACTTCCATTAGGATAAATATCTTGACACTTGTCATACACTTCTGACTTGTCGTATGTTAGGAAGGATACTTTTAAAGGCTATTGTTGCAATTTATGTAAGGTTGGGGTTAATATTGCTTTTATTGAACCCAAATGTAACTTCTACAGCAAATTAAATGTATATGGATTCTATTATATTATCAATTACAATGACTTTATTATTATTGATTGTTTCTTGTAAAAGGAAAAATTTTTCTAAAGAAAAACAATCACTTTGATTAGTCATCTGTATTGTAGGAAGCTGTTAATATCGCTATAGAACAGTACCATATTTGTTAGAATATTAAATTGTTTATTTATCTATTTATTTATTTATTTATTTTTTGAAGATAAGAGAACCCTTTCTAACTACAGTATATTTGAGTTGTCTGGTAGCATTGTAGTGGTGTGATATTTTTTTTTCATAGTGGTAACACTTAGTACTAATAAATATTCATAATAAGGACTGTTGATTATCTGTGTAAAGCAAATCTCAAGAATAGAAATGAGAGATTAGCTAGTCATAGTTCAACTCAATGCCCCATTAATTGTATGATTTACTGATCTGTTTCAGAGATGTATAAAGGCTAGAAACGACAACATATCACAAAATCATCTTCATATTGTACTATTCTTTATTGAAACAAATCTTATCCAACATATCATTGGTCTATGAAAATATTATTGTTATCAACACTATTTTATTAATCACTGAATCTTAGATTGAGATAATGTATGCCTTATGCTGAATATTTTTTACTGAAAACATATCGGTTTCAATTACATAACTCTGATATACATAATCATTTAGAGATTATACCATTTAATTTTGTCTCATCATCTGCCGTCTTTAGAATAAAGCAGTAATGTCAGCATTCCATATCCCGACATCAAGTTTTTATTGATCTAATTGATAATTTACTTTCCTGAAACATACCCCTATAAGTCCCTTATTATTACAGCACATCTGTTTTTTGTCTTGAGAAAATTATCAAAGATATTTAGAGGGGTTATTTTTCATACACATACATGTTAAGTATTTTGTCTTCCTTATAATGTTTGGCTAGATAAGTTTGACAAACTTTTGGTTAGTTAGTAAAGTGATTCTAATACTTACTTCCTCATGGTAGTATATTTAACTTTCTAAATGCTACTTAATTTAAAGATGTTGCCTTTACATCTTTGGAATGGATAGTATGATTTAGTTCCAGGCATGATTACAGCTAATATTTCCATGCTATGGAGGGGAGTTAGTTATTCAGTAGGTAGGTGTCATGGGTGATATGGTCAACTCCAATATTGCCAATTTTTTTTCACCTATAGGATACTGGGCATTGGTTCTATGAAATTTTAAAATTTGAATTATGAATAGTAATACTGATATAGGGCAACCACTATCTGTTAATAGTGGGAGGAGAATTCTAATTTCTGCAACTGCTGCTTTGATTGATGGGCATTACAAGCTCAGTAAGCGTTATGGAAATTTTCAATGCATTGCATGTAGTCCTTGGGGGTTTATAGCAGTCTGCACAAACTTAACTTTTCCTTGGTCAGTGTGTTTTTTATCCGCGTCTGTATACTTCTGTACTCCAGGGGAACTTCTTATTTTTATAATTTTTTTAGGTGGCAGACTTCAGTGATATTTACTCTACCTAATTCGTTGAGGCCAGCTGGTTTTCATATGAATATAGGTGAAGGCTTTATGGAGAGTTTGTCAGGTTCTTTGTATAAGGTCGATTAGAATTCTGATATTTCGTCTGCTTGAGGTCATCTAACATTTAATAACATTTGTGTAAGCATACTTAGTCATTTTGATCATTGAAAGTAACCTTGAATTATAAAAAGAAGTTTAGATTATTCCTAAAACAGTGTTATTCATGGCTGAAACAATTTTAGTTTCTACAGCAAACTGATTAACACTTAACCAAGGTGGTCCCTATTTTTCCCTATTAAATATCAGGAATTCCATTAGGATAAATATCTTAACACTTGTCATACGTTGGAAAGAAGACTTTTACAGGTAAGAAACTATTGTTGGCTATTGTTGCAAATTATGTGAGGTAGGGGCAAATAATGCTTTAATTGAACACGAATGTGACCTACAAAATTTCACATTTCTTGATTTATATAAACAATTTGAATATATGTGGTATGAAGATTTTATAAATGATTGCCTCTTTTAAAACGGAAAATTGCTTGCACCTATAACTATCTAATGAGGTATTTTGGGAAAAGGAAAACAATTACTTTGATTGGTCTTGTTTATCATACTAAGCTAGTAAATTATGGGTAGAACAGTATCGTAATTGTGTTAGATAATGAAATCGGGATTTTTTTTTTTTTTGAAGATGAAAGAAACCTTTCCAGCAATATTTGATTTGTTGCAGTGATGTGACTTTTAAAGTAGTAATACTGCACAGTACTGATAAACATTCACAATAAGGACTGTTGATTATCTACGTAATGCAAATCTCAAGTGGAAGAGGGATGAAAGATCGGCTTAATACCAGATTATTTGGGTGATTTATTGATTTGTTCCAGTTCTGTATCAAGGCTAATAACAGATCTTGGTAATAACAACATATCACTATCACCTCATGTTCTTACTGTATTGTTTTATATTGAATAAAATCTTATCAAACTTAGGCCTATGCTAATAAAAATACAGTTCTTATCAACACTTACGCATCACTGAATCTTAGATTGAGATAGTGTACAGTATGTCTTATTCTGATTTTTTTTTTTTTTAATGAGAACACTTTGGTTTCAATTACAGAAATCTAATATACCTAATATTTTAGAATATACCGATTGGTTTGTCTTTAGAATGGAACAATAGTGTCCATATCACATTATCAAATCATTCTTGAGAACTTTGATTATTCTAATGGATAAATTTCTTCCTGAAACATTTCACCAAAGACACTTATTCTACAGTACATCAGTTTTTTTTTTTCCTAGGGTCAATATCATTCCAAATGATCCTAGACATTTAGGGAATTAGTTTTCATAAGGCTCATTTAAGTTTAGAGCGAAACAAAGATTAGTAATCATCTCCATTCTTTCAGTGAACTCAAAGGTTACTGATTGTCTGTGAATTCTTGTAAATGTTCTAGGAATCATGAAAAATAGGAGTGATGGAAAATAGTAGTGACTGAGTAAATATACTGATAAAGATTGTAATTTAATAAAGTCAAACATATATTGACTGGTGCTCTATAACATTGTATTCTGAAACACACTTGTTTTTTATTGGTCTTGAAAATTGACATGATTTGTAATTCGGAAAAAAAAGTGTAATAATATTATGCAGTTGACTTTAACCTTGGTGTAAAATTAAACTGTTGCTTAACGTGACACTGATTTGGAGAAGAATAGCAAGTGATGTAATTAATTGTGTATAACTTTTGATTTCAGCAACACTAAATATTCTACTAGCGGATCCTACAAAGCTCTTACCTTTTTTCTTCTGGATACTACTGTCCTTATTTTGATTTATTTTTCAAGGCTTAGTGTTAAACAAATTCCACTCTTTCATTGTGATATAAATTAAAAGATATTATAGAATCTTATCTCCAAATTTGTTGTACTGTGACTAGAAACCATGCATTACTTGTATTATCTACAACTAGCTCCAGAATAATTGTTCTACCATGAATATCAGCAAAATCCTAAAACCTAAAATTTCTTCCAAGTACAGTAATCGTCTTCTCTTACCTGGTTACATTGGAGAAAGCTTTAGTTAATTTCTAGAACATATATTCTAGGCTCTACCTCTTCAAGTATTTTCTATAAATGTCTTATATTTCAACGTAATAAACCTGTGATAACTATACAAGACATTAAGCATGAAGCAATAATGCCAGCATCCAATATCACTATCAGATTCTTATTGAGAAATTTGAGTAATGTAATTGATGTGGCTCTTCAAAAGGAAACCTACCATCTTGAGCTCCTTCACATTAAACCTGATATAATTTTGAATAAATTTAGACATATTCAGTCAGATTTAGATGGAAATTTTCCATTAGTAGCCTACCATAAAAATCATATGCTTGTTATTCTATAACCTAGTTTATAGTTTTTTTCTTGCAGCATCTGTCAGATGAGTTTCATTGTTCAGTAAAATCTTTTTTTCTAAAGGGCTAATTATGTTTCGACTTCAATCGCAGATCAATGTCCATCTTCAAAGAAGACTTGATGTTTGGTGAAAAAGATTATCTTTGGGGTGTATTATAAGACCAGTGCATCTTGGCATTTGCTTACTGAGCATTTTTATCAGTATTTGGTATTATATTCAACTCTAAATAAGTCTTAGAATTTAACTTAAAATATCATATAATGTTACCTGAAAACCAAGGGGATAACTACTGTAATGTAATTGTTTAGTGGCTACTTTCCTCCTCTACTAAAATAGTGCCATAACTTCTGTACCATGGTTTTACACTGTCTTGGGGTCGAGTTCTCTTACTTGAGGATACACTCAAGACACACTATTCTATCTTGTTTCTCATCCTCTTATATATATATATATATATATATATATATATATATATATATATATATATATATATATATATATATATATATATATATATATATATATATATATATATATATATATTAAGCTTGTATAGTTTATAAAGAGGATCAAATTTAATGCTGTTGATTTTCTTAAAGTATTTTATTTTGATTGCTCATTACTTCTCTTTTAGTTTATCTATTTCCTTGTTCACTTTCCTCACTGGGCTATTTTCCCTGTTGGAGCCCTGGGGCTTATAGCCTCCTGCTTTTCCAGCTAGGGTTGTAGCTTAACTTTTAATAAGATAATAATAATAGATTCTTATATTTATAAGCTTTATATCTGTTTTACCAAGAGTGTGTAATCACTGTCTAGATGTCAGCAGCTTCCTAGAACCTCCAATATTACTCCAAATAGTAGTGTCTTCTTTCCAAAGTATATCAAAAAGATCCAATTCATATTAGCAACTATAGAAAAGGGATTTTGACGAAGGAAAAATCTATTTCTGGGCGAGGAACCTGTGACGCCCAGTGAAATGCTCCTTAAAGCACCATTTCTAAGGCATAAATATTGTTAAATATACCAGAGAAAAAATGCCAGGAATTAACCCAGCTCGCTCACTCAATCAGTGTTGGTATAGTTACTGGGGCGTGATAGAACCACGACCATAGGTCCCTAACCAGTTAGAGCTCTCCACCATCAACATCCCCTGGAACAACGAGGTGCCGACCTATACCCGACTGCTGCCTCTACTACGACTATCCTCCCCTCACCCCTACACCTCCCCACCCCGCTACCTTTATTCCTCCTAGAACCCCAAGGCCAAAGCTTGGACCAGCCAGGGTGAGGGAAAAGGAGAAGGATGGGTTCACTGGGCGACACAGGTTCCTCACCCAGAAATAGGTTTTTCCTTCGTCAAAATCCCTTTTCTGGGGTCGTATATGTAGCACTGATTTCAATACTTAAAGATCAATCCCTTATCTTCCCACTGGCTTTAAGAGTTGTTAAAAGTATATCAGCCTCCTTAGGAACAAGAAAAGGCGAACCATTTGATACTTGTGACACCCAAATGTATCTTTTTGCTATAGCCACCAGAAAAATATTGTATCGTATTCAAAGTTTCCTTGACGGACTAAAATATTCTTAGCTAGGTTATTTTTGATGACCTGTTTTGGCTGGTGCTCCTTAGGACTCTCTCATGCTTTCAATCCTTAGTAACATAATATTTGGTTAAAGAAACACTAGCACAATAAAGTAAGCAGATGACTGTCATGTAGGTGAAACAACAGAGATAGGGAACACATCAATGAGTTCCGTAATCAGTGAGGTATACATTTTCAAAACAGTGAAAGTAGGCACTTATTATTTTCTCCAGAGGTGATACTGTCCTTATAGGGAATATTTATATATCGGTGATTAGTACTAAATTTTACTTTTATGTTTTATTTTTCACTTGTATATAAATGTTAAAAAAGTTTACTGAAAACAATCATATAATGTTACCAAATAGGATATTTTATATTCACCGCAGACTTTTATTTCTTGTGTTATAATTGTGTGGCTTTGTTGTCTTTTAATCTACATCTTACTAGTTCCGACAGGGTTGCTTTCAGTGGTTATTTCCCCTTTTCTAACTGCAATATGTTTATGATTTGGGTTATTGCTAAAACCTATTTTATAATGTTTTACTATCGCTTTCTAAAAGGATCTGCTGTGAAGGTACTTACAACTTGGGCATAAAAGAATTAGTTACTAAATTTACAAAGCATGAGCATTCTGCTGAAGGGTCACCCAATACTGGTTTTACTTGATAATTATAAAAATGGGGACTTGTCTATATGACAGAATAACTAATGCTAATATACATGAGTTTGAGAGGGTGCGCAACGATATTACTGTACCGTTGCCTTACTTTTCTGACCGGAATGTGATAACAATATTTTTTTAAGTTACCTTGAGAGGCAAATGCTAATTTCTCTTATTTTTTTTATAAATATTAAGCCATACTATTGTGTGGAAGTTTGATTTTCAAGCCCATGGCCTGGATGAGTCATTTCATACTAACATTTGTTCTATTTTATCACGAGGTTTGCTGATTATCTTCTATAATTAGTAAGCTTTGATGTAAAAAGTATTCCAATACCTTTAGGAATTATTACTTTTAAATACTGCGCTACCATTAATTCTTAATTCAGCCATAGTCATGCAAAGTGCCTTTCAATTGAACACTTTGATGATATTTTTGGCATTATTTCGAATTAGCCACTTTCATTTAAAAGCTGGTACAAAAAGCAGTTAGTGACATAGTGACTGCTCTGATAAGAAGTTTTTCAAGCTAATTTTGCATAGTTGACACTAATATATTCTGATAGAATATATATATATATATATATATATATATATATATATATATATATATATATATATATATATATATATACATATATATCTGTGGTGGATAATGTGGGAGGTTGGGCTGTGGCACCCTAGCAGTACCAGCTGAACTCGGTTGAGTCCCTGGTTAGGCTGAAGGAACGTAGAGAGTAGAGGTTCCTTTTTGTTTTGTTTCATTGTTGATGTTGGCTACCACCCAAAATTGGGGGAAGTGCCTTTGGTATATGTACTGTATGTATGTATGTATATATATATATATATATATATATATATATATATATATATATATATATATATATATATATATATATATAAAAATATACATCATTTAGAATATTTTCAAATGTTTTGTTCCCTGCAATGCTGTCTATAGCAGGAAGTAATCATGTCAGCATTCCCTATAATCTTATTAGAGCCTTCTGGAGAATTTGAAATAGACCAAATGATATTGCCGTATTCCTAAAATTGTCATCCGCAGCCAGTTTACTTTAAACCTACTTTTCTTTCTAGGGACAGTGATATCTTGGATAATCCTAGATATCTAAAATGAAGATCCAGATGGGTATGTCAAATCATTTTACATGAAAGTTTCTAAAAGGTTTATGTGATTATCTATGGTAAGAGGGATTTAGATGAACACGAAGGATTTCTTTAGAATTAAACTCGATTTACCAGTTCATTTTAGCATTTGGATAATTCATCCTTTCAGACTATAGAATTGGTCTAACATGATAAAGTTTATCAATTTCAATAGACAATTGACAATTACTCAGAAGAAAAAACCTCAGCATGAAACAGGCTAAAAGGGTGATTCTCTTGAAAACAAATTTACACAAACTCCATTCATTACATCACTTACTGATGTGTTGCCTATTAGCGTTAAGAGAAAAAGCTCATGTACATGCTGTCCCATTTCTTCATGAAACATTGCCTATACGTAAAGAGAATATGGAAAGGAAATTCCATATGCCTCCTAAAGTACCATTAGAAAATCTATACTTTTACTAAAAATCAGCAGATCAGAAAGGTAAGATAAACGTGCATGGTAAAACAAACTAAATCCCACTTTATGATTATCAACATGAGTCATCTGTCAAATATAGGGCAATAACTTTAAAAATAGACTATAAAAGCTTCTGGGTTTGTGTAGCTTGACAATTTTGCACTTTTACAGAAAAGGAATGCTCATGTTCTGTATAGTTATATAACTTCATTTTATTTTACTTATATTTTAAAGACCTTTATAGAAGATTTTGTGGCTAGAGCTGGCAAAATGTTACAAATAAATATATCATCTAACAATTGACTAAGTTATATCAATATAAACTAAAAAGTTTCAACTACTACCAGGGATAATCTAGTCGGCATTTCAGATAAAAAATGGCATCCTCACAGAATAATGCCATTCTTGGCAGAAATAAAAATCTAAAGCCTGATGCTGATATGAGAAACTTTGCAAACAATATTTGTTATCTTGGCAGCATTGAATTATTAAAATTCCTTGAGTACTATTAAAATGTTTCCCGTTCAATGCAGTACTAAAAATGGTAAATATTAAAAAATAACAATAGTATTGCATATATAATGAAAACTCTAGAAAAAAAATGCCAGAATTTTCTGAATTTAATTTTCCCATCGCGCTAATCACATCCCTTATTGATCTGTTCTATATCAATGATAAGTCAAGGAAAAAAATATTTTACAAACATAAAAGTCTCTTCTTACTGATTTTGGCAGAGCCAAACTTCATTTCACGTGTTTAACTAAAAATTAACTGAGGTTCTAGTAAGCTATCCTGGGGAGCACAAAATACTTTAGGTTTAGACTCCCCATAAATGACATGGCTATTAACATTATTCATGCAGTCAATTAGACTTTGAACATATAAAAGTATATATATCTTCTATTGGGTACTGAGTCAAGTTTAATGAGAATTTTTTTTTTTTTAAATCATAAATATATTAACTGTGATAAATGTTTGACTATCTATTCGAGCTCCACAATCATCATTTTATTTTCTTTCTTTCTATATGGAAGCGATTGGTAATATTAATAGAATTCATACTAGAACTCCCGAACGAGTTTACGATGTACATAATTTGCATTCTTGTAGATAAATAGTCCATGGAGGATATTAAACAGTAAACTTTATATAAGCATTTTTTTTATGATGAGCATTTTCTTTCATGTAAAATGATTTGACATACCCATCTGGATCTTCATTTTAGATATCTAGGATTATCCAAGATATCACTGTCCCTAGAAAGAAAAGTAGGTTTAAAGTAAACTGGCTGCGGATGACAATTTTAGGAATACGGCAATATCATTTGGTCTATTTCAAATTCTCCAGAAGGCTCTAATAAGATTATAGGGAATGCTGACATGATTACTTCCTGCTATAGACAGCATTGCAGGGAACAAAACATTTGAAAATATTCTAAATGATGTATATTTATATATATATATATATATATATATATATATATATATATATATATATATATATATATATATATATATATATATATATATATATATACATACATACATACATACAGTACATATACCAAAGGCACTTCCCCCAATTTTGGGTGGTAGCCAACATCAACAATGAAACAAAACAAAAAGGAACCTCTACTCTCTACGTTCCTTCAGCCTAACCAGGGACTCAACCGAGTTCAGCTGGTACTGCTAGGGTGCCACAGCCCAACCTCCCACATTATCCACCACAGATATATATGTATATATATATATATATATATATATATGTATATATATATATATATATATATATATATATATATATATATATATATATATATATATATTCTATCAGAATATATTAGTGTCAACTATGCAAAATTAGCTTGAAAAACTTCTTATCAGAGCAGTCACTATGTCACTAACTGCTTTTTGTACCAGCTTTTAAATGAAAGTGGCTAATTCGAAATAATGCCAAAAATATCATCAAAGTGTTCAATTGAAAGGCACTTTGCATGACTATGGCTGAATTAAGAATTAATGGTAGCGCAGTATTTAAAAGTAATAATTCCTAAAGGTATTGGAATACTTTTTACATCAAAGCTTACTAATTATAGAAGATAATCAGCAAACCTCGTGATAAAATAGAACAAATGTTAGTATGAAATGACTCATCCAGGCCATGGGCTTGAAAATCAAACTTCCACACAATAGTATGGCTTAATATTTATAAAAAAAATAAGAGAAATTAGCATTTGCCTCTCAAGGTAACTTAAAAAAATATTGTTATCACATTCCGGTCAGAAAAGTAAGGCAACGGTACAGTAATATCGTTGCGCACCCTCTCAAACTCATGTATATTAGCATTAGTTATTCTGTCATATAGACAAGTCCCCATTTTTATAATTATCAAGTAAAACCAGTATTGGGTGACCCTTCAGCAGAATGCTCATGCTTTGTAAATTTAGTAACTAATTCTTTTATGCCCAAGTTGTAAGTACCTTCACAGCAGATCCTTTTAGAAAGCGATAGTAAAACATTATAAAATAGGTTTTAGCAATAACCCAAATCATAAACATATTGCAGTTAGAAAAGGGGAAATAACCACTGAAAGCAACCCTGTCGGAACTAGTAAGATGTAGATTAAAAGACAACAAAGCCACACAATTATAACACAAGAAATAAAAGTCTGCGGTGAATATAAAATATCCTATTTGGTAACATTATATGATTGTTTTCAGTAAACTTTTTTAACATTTATATACAAGTGAAAAATAAAACATAAAAGTAAAATTTAGTACTAATCACCGATATATAAATATTCCCTATAAGGACAGTATCACCTCTGGAGAAAATAATAAGTGCCTACTTTCACTGTTTTGAAAATGTATACCTCACTGATTACGGAACTCATTGATGTGTTCCCTATCTCTGTTGTTTCACCTACATGACAGTCATCTGCTTACTTTATTGTGCTAGTGTTTCTTTAACCAAATATTATGTTACTAAGGATTGAAAGCATGAGAGAGTCCTAAGGAGCACCAGCCAAAACAGGTCATCAAAAATAACCTAGCTAAGAATATTTTAGTCCGTCAAGGAAACTTTGAATACGATACAATATTTTTCTGGTGGCTATAGCAAAAAGATACATTTGGGTGTCACAAGTATCAAATGGTTCGCCTTTTCTTGTTCCTAAGGAGGCTGATATACTTTTAACAACTCTTAAAGCCAGTGGGAAGATAAGGGATTGATCTTTAAGTATTGAAATCAGTGCTACATATACGACCCCAGAAAAGGGATTTTGACGAAGGAAAAACCTATTTCTGGGCGAGGAACCTGTGTCGCCCAGTGAACCCATCCTTCTCCTTTTCCCTCACCCTGGCTGGTCCAAGCTTTGGCCTTGGGGTTCTAGGAGGAATAAAGGTAGCGGGGTGGGGAGGTGTAGGGGTGAGGGGAGGATAGTCGTAGTAGAGGCAGCAGTCGGGTATAGGTCGGCACCTCGTTGTTCCAGGGGATGTTGATGGTGGAGAGCTCTAACTGGTTAGGGACCTATGGTCGTGGTTCTATCACGCCCCAGTAACTATACCAACACTGATTGAGTGAGCGAGCTGGGTTAATTCCTGGCATTTTTTCTCTGGTATATTTAACAATATTTATGCCTTAGAAATGGTGCTTTAAGGAGCATTTCACTGGGCGTCACAGGTTCCTCGCCCAGAAATAGATTTTTCCTTCGTCAAAATCCCTTTTCTATAGTTGCTAATATGAATTGGATCTTTTTGATATACTTTGGAAAGAAGACACTACTATTTGGAGTAATATTGGAGGTTCTAGGAAGCTGCTGACATCTAGACAGTGATTACACACTCTTGGTAAAACAGATATAAAGCTTATAAATATAAGAATCTATTATTATTATCTTATTAAAAGTTAAGCTACAACCCTAGCTGGAAAAGCAGGAGGCTATAAGCCCCAGGGCTCCAACAGGGAAAATAGCCCAGTGAGGAAAGTGAACAAGGAAATAGATAAACTAAAAGAGAAGTAATGAGCAATCAAAATAAAATACTTTAAGAAAATCAACAGCATTAAATTTGATCCTCTTTATAAACTATACAAGCTTAATATATATATATATATATATATATATATATATATATATATATATATATATATATATATATATATAAGAGGATGAGAAACAAGATAGAATAGTGTGTCTTGAGTGTATCCTCAAGTAAGAGAACTCGACCCCAAGACAGTGTAAAACCATGGTACAGAAGTTATGGCACTATTTTAGTAGAGGAGGAAAGTAGCCACTAAACAATTACATTACAGTAGTTATCCCCTTGGTTTTCAGGTAACATTATATGATATTTTAAGTTAAATTCTAAGACTTATTTAGAGTTGAATATAATACCAAATACTGATAAAAATGCTCAGTAAGCAAATGCCAAGATGCACTGGTCTTATAATACACCCCAAAGATAATCTTTTTCACCAAACATCAAGTCTTCTTTGAAGATGGACATTGATCTGCGATTGAAGTCGAAACATAATTAGCCCTTTAGAAAAAAAGATTTTACTGAACAATGAAACTCATCTGACAGATGCTGCAAGAAAAAAACTATAAACTAGGTTATAGAATAACAAGCATATGATTTTTATGGTAGGCTACTAATGGAAAATTTCCATCTAAATCTGACTGAATATGTCTAAATTTATTCAAAATTATATCAGGTTTAATGTGAAGGAGCTCAAGATGGTAGGTTTCCTTTTGAAGAGCCACATCAATTACATTACTCAAATTTCTCAATAAGAATCTGATAGTGATATTGGATGCTGGCATTATTGCTTCATGCTTAATGTCTTGTATAGTTATCACAGGTTTATTACGTTGAAATATAAGACATTTATAGAAAATACTTGAAGAGGTAGAGCCTAGAATATATGTTCTAGAAATTAACTAAAGCTTTCTCCAATGTAACCAGGTAAGAGAAGACGATTACTGTACTTGGAAGAAATTTTAGGTTTTAGGATTTTGCTGATATTCATGGTAGAACAATTATTCTGGAGCTAGTTGTAGATAATACAAGTAATGCATGGTTTCTAGTCACAGTACAACAAATTTGGAGATAAGATTCTATAATATCTTTTAATTTATATCACAATGAAAGAGTGGAATTTGTTTAACACTAAGCCTTGAAAAATAAATCAAAATAAGGACAGTAGTATCCAGAAGAAAAAAGGTAAGAGCTTTGTAGGATCCGCTAGTAGAATATTTAGTGTTGCTGAAATCAAAAGTTATACACAATTAATTACATCACTTGCTATTCTTCTCCAAATCAGTGTCACGTTAAGCAACAGTTTAATTTTACACCAAGGTTAAAGTCAACTGCATAATATTATTACACTTTTTTTTCCGAATTACAAATCATGTCAATTTTCAAGACCAATAAAAAACAAGTGTGTTTCAGAATACAATGTTATAGAGCACCAGTCAATATATGTTTGACTTTATTAAATTACAATCTTTATCAGTATATTTACTCAGTCACTACTATTTTCCATCACTCCTATTTTTCATGATTCCTAGAACATTTACAAGAATTCACAGACAATCAGTAACCTTTGAGTTCACTGAAAGAATGGAGATGATTACTAATCTTTGTTTCGCTCTAAACTTAAATGAGCCTTATGAAAACTAATTCCCTAAATGTCTAGGATCATTTGGAATGATATTGACCCTAGGAAAAAAAAAAACTGATGTACTGTAGAATAAGTGTCTTTGGTGAAATGTTTCAGGAAGAAATTTATCCATTAGAATAATCAAAGTTCTCAAGAATGATTTGATAATGTGATATGGACACTATTGTTCCATTCTAAAGACAAACCAATCGGTATAGTCTAAAATATTAGGTATATTAGATTTCTGTAATTGAAACCAAAGTGTTCTCATTAAAAAAAAAAAAATCAGAATAAGACATACTGTACACTATCTCAATCTAAGATTCAGTGATGCGTAAGTGTTGATAAGAACTGTATTTTTATTAGCATAGGCCTAAGTTTGATAAGATTTTATTCAATATAAAACAATACAGTAAGAACATGAGGTGATAGTGATATGTTGTTATTACCAAGATCTGTTATTAGCCTTGATACAGAACTGGAACAAATCAATAAATCACCCAAATAATCTGGTATTAAGCCGATCTTTCATCCCTCTTCCACTTGAGATTTGCATTACGTAGATAATCAACAGTCCTTATTGTGAATGTTTATCAGTACTGTGCAGTATTACTACTTTAAAAGTCACATCACTGCAACAAATCAAATATTGCTGGAAAGGTTTCTTTCATCTTCAAAAAAAAAAAAAATCCCGATTTCATTATCTAACACAATTACGATACTGTTCTACCCATAATTTACTAGCTTAGTATGATAAACAAGACCAATCAAAGTAATTGTTTTCCTTTTCCCAAAATACCTCATTAGATAGTTATAGGTGCAAGCAATTTTCCGTTTTAAAAGAGGCAATCATTTATAAAATCTTCATACCACATATATTCAAATTGTTTATATAAATCAAGAAATGTGAAATTTTGTAGGTCACATTCGTGTTCAATTAAAGCATTATTTGCCCCTACCTCACATAATTTGCAACAATAGCCAACAATAGTTTCTTACCTGTAAAAGTCTTCTTTCCAACGTATGACAAGTGTTAAGATATTTATCCTAATGGAATTCCTGATATTTAATAGGGAAAAATAGGGACCACCTTGGTTAAGTGTTAATCAGTTTGCTGTAGAAACTAAAATTGTTTCAGCCATGAATAACACTGTTTTAGGAATAATCTAAACTTCTTTTTATAATTCAAGGTTACTTTCAATGATCAAAATGACTAAGTATGCTTACACAAATGTTATTAAATGTTAGATGACCTCAAGCAGACGAAATATCAGAATTCTAATCGACCTTATACAAAGAACCTGACAAACTCTCCATAAAGCCTTCACCTATATTCATATGAAAACCAGCTGGCCTCAACGAATTAGGTAGAGTAAATATCACTGAAGTCTGCCACCTAAAAAAATTATAAAAATAAGAAGTTCCCCTGGAGTACAGAAGTATACAGACGCGGATAAAAAACACACTGACCAAGGAAAAGTTAAGTTTGTGCAGACTGCTATAAACCCCCAAGGACTACATGCAATGCATTGAAAATTTCCATAACGCTTACTGAGCTTGTAATGCCCATCAATCAAAGCAGCAGTTGCAGAAATTAGAATTCTCCTCCCACTATTAACAGATAGTGGTTGCCCTATATCAGTATTACTATTCATAATTCAAATTTTAAAATTTCATAGAACCAATGCCCAGTATCCTATAGGTGAAAAAAAATTGGCAATATTGGAGTTGACCATATCACCCATGACACCTACCTACTGAATAACTAACTCCCCTCCATAGCATGGAAATATTAGCTGTAATCATGCCTGGAACTAAATCATACTATCCATTCCAAAGATGTAAAGGCAACATCTTTAAATTAAGTAGCATTTAGAAAGTTAAATATACTACCATGAGGAAGTAAGTATTAGAATCACTTTACTAACTAACCAAAAGTTTGTCAAACTTATCTAGCCAAACATTATAAGGAAGACAAAATACTTAACATGTATGTGTATGAAAAATAACCCCTCTAAATATCTTTGATAATTTTCTCAAGACAAAAAACAGATGTGCTGTAATAATAAGGGACTTATAGGGGTATGTTTCAGGAAAGTAAATTATCAATTAGGTCAATAAAAACTTGATGTCGGGATATGGAATGCTGACATTACTGCTTTATTCTAAAGACGGCAGATGATGAGACAAAATTAAATGGTATAATCTCTAAATGATTATGTATATCAGAGTTATGTAATTGAAACCGATATGTTTTCAGTAAAAAATATTCAGCATAAGGCATACATTATCTCAATCTAAGATTCAGTGATTAATAAAATAGTGTTGATAACAATAATATTTTCATAGACCAATGATATGTTGGATAAGATTTGTTTCAATAAAGAATAGTACAATATGAAGATGATTTTGTGATATGTTGTCGTTTCTAGCCTTTATACATCTCTGAAACAGATCAGTAAATCATACAATTAATGGGGCATTGAGTTGAACTATGACTAGCTAATCTCTCATTTCTATTCTTGAGATTTGCTTTACACAGATAATCAACAGTCCTTATTATGAATATTTATTAGTACTAAGTGTTACCACTATGAAAAAAAAATATCACACCACTACAATGCTACCAGACAACTCAAATATACTGTAGTTAGAAAGGGTTCTCTTATCTTCAAAAAATAAATAAATAAATAAATAGATAAATAAACAATTTAATATTCTAACAAATATGGTACTGTTCTATAGCGATATTAACAGCTTCCTACAATACAGATGACTAATCAAAGTGATTGTTTTTCTTTAGAAAAATTTTTCCTTTTACAAGAAACAATCAATAATAATAAAGTCATTGTAATTGATAATATAATAGAATCCATATACATTTAATTTGCTGTAGAAGTTACATTTGGGTTCAATAAAAGCAATATTAACCCCAACCTTACATAAATTGCAACAATAGCCTTTAAAAGTATCCTTCCTAACATACGACAAGTCAGAAGTGTATGACAAGTGTCAAGATATTTATCCTAATGGAAGTCCTGATATTTAAGGGGGAAATATAGGAAGCACCCTGGTTAAGTGTTAATCAGTTTATTGTAGAAACTAAAAGTATTTCAGCCATGAATAATAATCTTAAGAAAATTTGGGCCAAGAAAACTCATCCTAAAATTCTTCAAGGTTACTTTCAATGGTAAAAATGACTAGAAGTGTGTTTACACAAATGTCATTAGATATTAGATGACCTCAAGCAGATAAAATATCAGAATAATTCTAATCGACCTTATACAAAGACCCTGACAACTTTCAATAAAGCTTTAAGCTATATCCTTTTATAAACAAGCTTGCAAAAAGGAATTGGATAACAGGGTAAATATCATTGAAGTCTGCCGCCTTCAAAATTATCAAAATAGAAAGTTTCCCCTGGAATACAGAAATGTACAGAAACGAATAAAAATACACTAACCACGAAAAGGTCAAGCTAGTACAGACTGCTACAGACCTCAAGTAATACAATCAATGTATTGAAAGTTTCCATAAAGTGTACTGAACCTGTGATGACCATCAGTCTCAGCAGCAGCTGCAGAAAAATAAAATAAAAACATTAGTCAAAATACCCTCAATTGGACTGTTAATGTAGCAGACGACGGTAATTAGAATTTGCCTCACACTATTAACAGTCAGGTTGATGTTATATCAGTATTACTATTCATAATTTTATTCTCTTGGAACCAGGACCCTCTAGCCTAAAGGTAAAAGTTTGTCAATATTCAAGTTGAACATATCAACCATAACACCTAAACACTGGATAACTATATCCCCTTTCAGAGCATAGAAAACTTAGCTGCAATCATAGCTGGAACTAAATCATGGTAACAAATTCGTAGAATTGTAAAGGCAGCACTTTTAAATTAAGTAGTATTTATAAGGTTAGATGCAACACCATGAGGAAATAAATTTTAGAATTACTTTTCCAGAACTGTTTAACTTCAAGTCCCAACAACCAAGACAATATTTGTCTTATGGAATACATCCATTTTCCTTGCTTTCGACAGACTATCCTAGTTTGGTGTAATTTAATCCATGCATCTTGGTAACTGCTCACTAAAAAAAACATCTTTGAAGTCTCTCATCATAATCTACATACCATTTGCGTTACTCCAGTTATCCCTTGATGGATGCCTTTCTTTTCTTGATTGTGAACTCTGAAGCTACAGCAAGTGATGAGGAAATTCTTCTATAATTAAGAGGCTTCAGAGAGAACTATGCTTCTTTGGATGCATCAGACTCTTAATGGAGTCACAGGGCAAAAATAACTAGCCAGAATAGACCTATGCTTAAATGCAATGGCCCACATGAGGAGTGGCAAGGGAGATCTTCAGATAATTCATACATACAATACTTTTCAGACAATGTCATAAATGATGTCAAAACTTACTGCTCTTATGCCATCTTCACAAATTGGATAGCAATGATGAAAATCCAAACTTGACTCAAGTAACTAAAATTATAATATGGTTGGGGTATAACTGTGAAAGCTTATACTGCACATTTCAAAACCTGACGTTTTGAATAATGGATGATCTCAAGCAGACGAGAGATCATTAGCATTCTTGAGTGCTGCATGATGTGTAAAAAAATCAATGATTAGACAGACATAAAATATTCCATTGATTTCATGAAAATTAAATTGAAAACTAAAACTAGGTACAGTTTTTAGCTATACTCACACAAAAAGAATATAAGAACATATTGAACGACAGGATAATTAGCACTGAAATCCTTGTAACCTTCAAAACTATAAAATAAAGTTACTTCTGGAATACATTAAGATGCTGCAACATGAAACAAACACTGGCCAAGAAAAGGTTAAGATTATGCAGGCTGCTATAAACCAAATGTATTATAAGTTCCTTTGAAGTTCCCCAAAAGTTGGGGCAGAACAAGTGCTGTTCATAAAAAAGAAAACATTTACTCTAGATGACTTCAATTGGGTAAAGTTTCAGACAGCTAGAATTAGAACCCTCCTAGCACAAATACACTTTAGATTGGGGTTATAACAATAATATTTCTGGGCTCAACCTGTGCCGCTCCGTGAAATGCTTCTTTAGCATCATTTCTAAGGTATATAACTGCTATATATTACCAGAGAAAAAAGTAGCATAGGAATGCCAGGGATAAACCCAGGTCGCTCACCTATATTAGGTGTCGGTATATAGTAACTGGGGCGTGAAAACCACTATCAGAGGTCTCGTGCCATTTAGATATCTCCTGTTATAACAATATTATTATTTATAATTTGAGTCTTTGGGAAATGATATTCTATACGATAAAAGTTTGTTTAAATTGGATGTGACCAAAATGCCTGTACATTAGATGACCATGACCTTTCAAGTTTTGGGAGCCATGGAAAATTTCTTTAATCTACTTTTAACCAGATCACAGCAACCAACCCCCAAATTTGTAATGGGAATTTCTTTGAATGGTAATCATAATTCTTGCATACTTCATTTCAGACACGTGTGCATTAAAAAATAGCTAATACTCCACTGACATTGCACACTGACATTGCAAGTTTGACAAAGAAGCTTGAGACAAAATATGGCTTTAATTCAACAAGTTTTTAAATCGATCCTATTACTTGGAAGCCTTCTTTGTTAATCATCATATTGAACTATGCATTGGGGCGTAGGTCTGTAGTTTATCTAGCCCTAATGAAGCCATTAAGTGTGTATTAAAACTTCAATCCCAAATCTACCATGAAAACCTTTAGTCTTGTGGAAAGTTTCCCATTTTTGTTTTCTCCAGTCCTACCTGGCCTGAAATTATTTAGTCCATACATCTTCATAATTACTCAAAACAAAGTAGCTTTGGTGTTATCATACCCAATCATCCCTTAATCACTCTTTGATAGATTGCTTTCATAATCATGAACTCCAAAGCTACAGTAAGTTACTTGAGATGAATTCCCTTTACTTTAGAGGCTCCAAGACAGAAATATGCTTCCCTGGATTCATTAGGGCTAGATAAACTATTGATATGTGTCCCAAAGCACTGTTTAAAATGATAATTGGAAAGGAAGTTTTCCAGGTAATCCATGTACACTTCATTTCAGACACGCATTTGTACGTTCAAAAGTAACTAATATGCTACCGATATTACAAGTTTGACAAAGAAGCTTGGTTCAAAATGGCTTCAATTAGACAAGTAATGTAGCAAGCAACTACAATTAGAATTCTTCCAGAACTACAACTGTTTCGGTTGGTGTCGTGATGATATTACTACAGTATTCATAATTTAAGTCTCATAGAGCCATTACTCTACAAAGATATAAGTTTCTCCATATTTTAGCTGAAAATGTCAACCAATACACCTACACACTAGAGGACCATTAATCCTTTTATTGTATGGAAAGAAAATAGCTGATGTTTCATCTGGTATTAAATCTTAGCATCCAATCCCATAGTGGTAAAGGCAACATCTTAATATGTAGTAATATTTAGAAAGATAAGCTACGCTACTGTAAGTTAAGAAATTGTAAGATCACAGCAAATGCACACCTTAAGAAAAACTTGTAGAATCACTGAAACTACAAGGCAAAATCTTCCTTCAAAGTTTATTCTTAAAGATCACAGTAAATACTCACCTTAAGGAAAGAACTTATAGGATCACAGGAATTTTCAAGGCAAAATCTGCCTTCAATATATATTCTTAAAGATCACATTAAATACTCACCTTAAAGGAACCTTTTGCTTATTTATCTTTGTTTATTCACTCTTTACCCATTGCTTATTACGTTATTTTCTGATTTGGATATATTTTCTCATGGAAATTTGTTATATTGTTTACTATATCACTCTTCACCCATGTAACATCATTAGAGAAAACATGAAACAAAATCATTTAAGTTCATCACTTGTATAGAAGTATAAATAGGAAATAATTTACAGTTTCATAAATTATTTCTCAATTTATTTACGATGTTTCATATATAAATTAGACATTAATTGCAGTTTCATAAATAAGGTATCAGTTGTTTTACACTATCTCCTTTACATTTTTCATATATTCCAGATTTATACTTTTGTCATCTTTGATCTTTTATTGATATTTAATTTTTATTTTTACATGCGTAATTCTATAAATTAGACATATTTTGCAACGAAATATAACATCAAAAGGTAAGGCCACTCTAGCAAGTTTCATCTGGTCATAAAGAGGTCTTATGCAATGATTCCCACCCCCTTTCTTTTTAATTTTCGCTGTGGACAGCAAAAAAGATTTATCTCATCTTACTTAATTGGGAAAAGAAAGAATATTAGGTTACATGAAGACCATCTATGTTCATCTATCCAACATTTATCATTCGCAGCAACACTAGGACTTTCAGGTAGATTTTGGATATTTTTTTCTTTTTAACTATATAACCTCCTATATACCTCAAAGGTTCCTTCTCAGGCTCAGAACTGAGTAAACTTGCAGGTGTTCTATTATCTTTGTATGATTCTTGATTGAATTCAATGTATCTTAACATGAGCCTAGTAAAACAAATTTCTAAGGCAATTCATC
The DNA here is from genome assembly GCF_036898095.1 of Palaemon carinicauda. Taxonomy (NCBI): domain Eukaryota; kingdom Metazoa; phylum Arthropoda; class Malacostraca; order Decapoda; family Palaemonidae; genus Palaemon; species Palaemon carinicauda. Next base: position 71,614,470 of record NC_090739.1, read on the forward strand.
GTACTTCACATTGCTCTTTTACCCTGTGTCCATGAACACTTGACCAATAATGTATGTGATAGGCAGTCTTGATTTTCATCGCATGTAGTTAATATTACACTTTTTACTTGTCGGGTCTACTTCCTTCCTTAGCAAGTATTCTTTCAGGCTGTACTTGAAATTTACTGCGTTGGCATAAGACGTCTTAAGCATTTCAAAAAAGCCTAAATGAGAGTAGAATGAGAAAATTATAGCTTTCTGAAATTGATAGAGATCTTTCTCTTTAGCAATCCATTGTCTTGGTTACTTGAATATTTCATCACTCACTTTTGACATGATATTCATTTTGCTCACAAAACTTGCTCGATACTCAATATTTACGCTGAAAGCTCACCGAATAGGTTTATTGCCTCTCACGGATGAAGAATTCATATCAATCCATTACAGGGGCGTAGGAGCAGGGGAGGGAGTCTGGTTGCTGAAAATGTGTTTTTAAACATTCAGATTTACATTTTGTAAATGCATTTTATCTCTGGCAACAGCTCTTGTACAGTCTCACCGTCCCACCCC
>NC_090739.1:71620018-71652518 GCF_036898095.1 Palaemon carinicauda
CCCCTAACAGCATGAGCTCTGGGGTGATGTGAAAGAGGAGGGTCTGGATTCAATGCATGGTCTATGACCTTGCAAATCCATGCTGAGATGGTGTTCTTGGTGACCCTCCTCTTGGTCCTTCCTGTGCTGACGAATAGTGCAGGCACACGGGGACGGGATGCGGCTGTTTTCTTAAGATACAGCCTCAAACTCCTCAGTGGGGATAGTAAGAGATGGTCTGGGTCATCTGTTACAGTACGAAGACTAGGAATCAGGAAGGCGTCGAATTGTATATCCGCTACTCCCGGGTTCCTTGTCTTAGTAATAAACTCAGGGACGAAGCTGAACGTTACCTCTCCCCCATCCCCTTGAATGGGCGATGTCGTATAAGAGACCATGAAGTTCACCGACTCATTTGGCTGAAGCCAAAGCTAACAGGAACACTATCTTCCAAGTCAGGTGGTGATCGGTTGCCTGAGTAATTGTTCTTACGGAGGTCTCATAAGAGACCTAAGAACTCAAACCACGTTTCATGGGGCAGGTCTCACTTCTGACTGGGGGCAGGTAAGTTCATAACTCCGTATGAGTAAGGAAAGTTCTAGCGATGAAGAAATGTCCATTCCTTTCAATCTGAAGGCGAGGTTTAAGGCTGAGCGATAGCCTTTTACTGCCGAGACTGACAGGTGCATTTCTTCACCCAAATACACGAGGAACTCCGCTATTGGTGGAATAGTGGCATCGAGGGGAGAGATACCCCTTCCTCGACACCAACCACAGAAGACTTTCCACTTTGCCTGGTAGACTGCTGCTGATGACTTACGCAGGTATCCATACATCCTAGTCGCAACTTGTTGCGAAAATCCTCTCAGAAAGGAGATGCTGGATAGTCTCCAGGCGTGAAGTCGTAGCGAAGCTACGGCCTTGTGGAATGTGTTGGTATGTGGTTGTTTGAGTAGATTGTGTCATGGAGGGAGTTCTCTTGGGGGCTATGTTAGGAGCTGCAGGAGGTACGGAAACCATTCTGCGTGATGCCATAGCAGAGCTATGAGGGTCATTAAAAGATTGACAGATGTTCTGGTCTTGTCGAGTACCCTCTTCATCAGACAGAACGGGGGAAAGGTGTAAATGTCGATGTTGTCCCACCGTTGTTGGAATGCATCTTGCCAGAGAGCCTTGGGGTCTGGGACTGGGGAACAATACAGAGGGAGCCTAAGTTCAGGGCCGTTGCGAAGAGGTCCACGGTCGGAAAACAACTCCACAAAGTCAGGACTTTGTTGGCTACTAGATGATCCAAAGACCACTCGGTACTCACTATCTGAGTTGCTCTGCTCAGGTTGTCGGCGATCACATTCCTTTTGCCCGGAATGAAGCATGCCAATAGTGGTATCAAGTGGATTTTGGTCCATCTCAGTATCTTTACTGCTAGATGCGATAGCTGCTGTGAAAAAGTACTTCCTTGCTTGTTGATGTAAGCCACTACTGTGGTGATGTCACTCATTACCACCACTGAGTGGACCGCCAGGAACTGTTGGAACTGTTGAAGGACCAGAAAGATGGACTTCATCTCTAGGAGATTTATGTGGAGGTACTCTTCTGACTCTGACCAGAGGCCTGAGGTCGTGTGGTGCAGCACGTGGGCCCCCCACCCTTTTTTTGAACCGTTTGTGAACAGCATCAAATTCCACCGGGAATTGAGTTACCACTAGAGGGATCTCATCCTGAGGCGACCATTGGGAACTAGACGATGAAAGGTGACCGAGGAGACGTAACCACGTTTGCGCTGGAAGTTCTTCTCATCTGAGAAAGGGTCTTGCAACCTTCCTCAGCCTTGTTATCCTGTCGTCTGATGGGAAGGCTTTGTGGAGATTGGTGTCTATAATCATGCCTAGGTATACCAGTCATTGTGTAGGAAGCAGAGAAGACTTCGAGATTTACCATGATCCCCAGATCCTGGCAAAGTCCCAGAAGTTTGTCTCGGTGTTGAAGAAGGGTTGACACAGAGTCTGCTAGGATTAGCCAGTTGTCCAGATAACAGAGGAGACGGATGCCAATCCTCTGTGCCCAAGATGACACTAGGGCAAACACTCTGATGGAAACTTGAGGTGCTGTGGAAAGACCGAAGCACAGCACCTTGAACTGGTACTTTCTGTTGTCTAGGCTGAATCCTAAGTACTTCCTTGAAGATGGATGGACTGGGATCTGGAAGTACGCATCCTTTAGGTCCAGTGTACACATGAAGTCCTGAGGTCTTACTGCTAGTCTGACTGTGTCTGCCGTCTCCATGTTGAACGGAGTTTGTTTGACAAACTCGTTCAGGGCTGAGAGGTCGATGATTGCTCTCCAGCATCCAGACGCCTTTCCTACAAGAAAGTCGACTGAAGAAGCCTGGGGAGCCGTCAAGGACCTCTTGGAGAGCACCCTTCTTCAAGAGGGCCTGGAATTCTGCCCGAAGAGCCTGCCCCCTTCCGATCCCATGGCAAGGGAGTCTATTGACACTGAATTTCTGGTAAGGGGAGGGAGAGATGTTATGAACGGAACGTGACATCCTAAACGGGTCACGGAGATTGTCCAGGAATCAACCCCGAGTTGCTTCCATCTGTCTTAGCAACTTTGTAAGCATTCCCCCACCGGTGGAAACACAGGAGGAGTGTCTATCCTAGCGTTTGCGGCCTCGACCGCTCCCTCTAGGATTCTTTCCTCCCATGGAGGATTTTTTGCCTTTCCTGTCCTTGACAGGAAAGGGCATATTAGACACCGTTGTCTTCGCTGCTGGTTTTGTTTTGGTTGGACAGGACTGCTGAGGTGCTGGAGGTTTATAGGGCTTAGATGTCAAAGCCCTATGGAGGAGTGGGTCTCGATGAGACTTCCTCCACCTCTCAGCAGCTAGTTCCACGTACTTAGGGTCAAACAGGTGGGCCCCCTCTTGGGAGGAATGTCTGAGCCTATTTATCTTGATGCTGGGGACCTGTTGGTGGAACCTCTCAGACACTGCATCTTGACGTTTCAAGATAGTGTTTGCCCACAAGTTCAAAACTTGGTGGGCAAGAATCTCAATCGTGCGAGTGCCCGAGAGTAAAAAGGTCTCCATTGCCTTCCTGGTACGCTCCTTGGAAAAATCCTCGGATTGTATCAGGATACCCAAGGTCCCTAACCAGATGTCCAGCCACGAAGTAGCTTGCATCACATACTTAGTGACCTTTTCCTGGTTAAGTACTTCCCTTGCCGAGAAAGAGACCTGCCGGCTGGAGAGTCTCTCAAGAGGGACTCCCCTGGTTAGCTCTTCCATAGAGTGGTGAAGTAGAAGAGCTGAACAGGGATCCTCCAGGATCTCAAAGTATCTCCTTTGCTGTTCGCAAGGAGGCGGGGGGAGCTGGTTTGTTGAGCCGGCACGGTTGGTGGAGGCAAACTCGGAAAGCTGTTGGGCGATCTTGTCCCTGGCACTCTTCAATCCCTGAGACCAGGGCAGGGCCGCACTGGTCTTTGAGGGTTTCCGAGTGCCGAAGACGCAGTCTAAGACCGTATCTTTGCCCTCCCGAAGGAGGATCTCCGGGTCAGAAAACCCATTGAGAACCCTCATTATAGTCAGAACCTGCCAGAATGCATGTTCTGATTCTTGCTGGTCTCCTCCTGATGCTGGACTCGCAGCGAAGTCTCCGGTTCCCAAGAGCTCTTCTTGGGGTGAGTAGCAGACATTCCTCGAGTGGCTGGCTGTCTCCGTTCTAGTCCTGGTGGTGGACTTTACTACAGTCTTGGAGTCTTTGGACTCCTTCCGAGGAAGGAGGTTAGACTCCAACATCAAAGGCCTGAGTATCATGTCCTCCTGGTCTCAAATTGAGGGGAACCCTCTGCATGAAAAGAGGTTTCCTCCAACAGTTGGATGGAGGAGTGCCTCTCCTCGCGCGACTCCCTTAGCAAAGGATGGTCTTCATCAGACAGGGAGGGAGAGTATCCCTGGGGAGATACTGGAGGGACTAGGCTTGATGGTCTACGTGGAGTCAGCTTCACCCTCGGGGAAGTGACCGTGTCGGAAACTCCTCTTTTCCTCTTCAAAGGGGTAGAGGAAACCATGGTTCCGTGTCTTGAGTCCAGAGCTATAGGTTGCTCTGACGAGCGGTCGGATAGGACAGGCTTGAATGTCTGTGTTACAGCTCTGACTAAGGCACTGAACCGAGGTTGCTGACTGATGCACTATCAAACACATCCCCTGAAGGGAAAGGGACCAAAGGTTCCCTACGAGGAGTCGCCATAATAGGTGGGACTGCCTTAGAAGGCAGTTTATGGATCCTGAACCCTTCTGCTTGAGCCCGTTTCCCTTCTCCCGCAGGACGCACTGGAATGCGTTTGCGGGAAGGGGAATGAGGTGATTGTGACCTTGCCAGGAGTAGATCCTGCGCCCGTGCCTGTTGGCGCGCATGAGCGCACAGGAGAATATTGGCGCGTGCAAGGGTACGCAGGAGAGTATTGACATGCTAGTACGGGCGCGCAGGAGAGTATTGGCGCGTGCAAGGGCGCGCAGGAGAGTATTGGCGCGTGCAAGGGTGCGCAGGAGAGTATTGGCGCACTAGTGCGGGTGCGCAGGAGTGTATTGGCGCGCGTGCTCAGGCGAAAGTTGGCACGCAGGTATGTGGTGGCGCGTGCGCACAGGAGAGCGTGGATGTCTTGGAAGGTACCGGCGCGCAGATGAGTGCCGGATTGCGCTAACTGTTTCACTTGCAGTGTGTTGGTGCGCAGGAGAATAATGGCGCGCAGGCATTTGTTGACGTGCGTGTGAGTACTGGCACGCGGGAGAGCGCTGGTGTACAGTAGAGAATTGGCGCGCAGGCTGGCGTGCAGGAGAGCACTGGTGCGCAGGAGATAATTGACGCGCAGGAGATAGTTGGCGCGCGCGCGCAGGTGGCTGTTAGTGCGCAGGAGGGCACCGACGCGTAGGAGATCGTGGGTGCTGATGTGCAGGAGATCGTGAGCGCGCAAGCGCACAGGAGTACACAAGCGCTCTGAGTGCGCTGGCGCGTGTGAACGCAAAGTTTGCAGGTGAACGTGGGCGCAGGGCGTGCAGGAGAATGTTGGCGCACATGCGCATGATGTTGGTGCATTCTATGAGGGCGAACAGGTGAAGGGGTGCGCCGAAGCGCTGTAGAGTGCTGTCAAGCTGCTGTTGAGCGCTGATGTCTTGTAGGTTGGCAAGCTGCAGGGCGATGGCGTGCAGCTGCGCACATTGATAGAGCTACAATAGGCTTTACCGGTGACAGGAACGGTGATGGCCGGTCGGCAGGTCTGAAGGGTGGATGGTCGATGTGCCCTTTGAAAGGGCGAGCATCCACCCAAGGGGATCGCGAAAGATCAGCAGAGAGGTCCAGGACCGAAGTTGGCCGACATTAACTTGGTCTACACTACTACTCGACGGTCTCTCGTAAGAGACCGAACGAGTAGGAGCTTCGAAGGGGGTTCGGGAGACGGATGAAGAGGCCTTGGGTTTATCTCCCTTCGAAGGAACCTTTGAAGGAGAAATATCCCGTTTAACTTCTTCCGCCGTCGCCCAAACCTCTCCCACTCGGAGGAAGACCACTCCCTACACTCATTACACTTATTTGCGCTATCACACCGTTGACCTCTGCATACAGGACAAAGGGTGTGAGGATCAGTCTCCACCGTCGACATAAACGTCCCACAAGGGCGGCCGGAGAGTCCAGGGCAGGTGCGCATGGTCGCATAAGTCAACTTCATACACACACACTAAGAGAAAAAGAAAAAGCAAGTCATTATGGCTGCCAATATTCCGCTAGGATGAAGAGCGGCAACATCCGTTCACCATCCGAGCCGAAAGCAAAGTGAGCTCAATCGCAGGTGTGTGAAAGGGGGGGGGGGGGGCGGTAGCAAGGTACCCTCCCTTACCCAGCTAACTAGCGGTATGGGTAGTTAACCCTCGTTAAAATTTAATGGCTCGTCATTTCACCTACACCGAAAGTAATACCTCTATTAAGTAGCGTGGTTTGTATTTTAGTTACGGAACAATTACCTATTAAGTTGGAAAAAAGTGAATACTATAAGAGAAAGATCCTCAAAGCATTAACAGACATAAGTTATATCGTCTCCTAAAAGATATAATGGGAAATATAAATGAAAAAAATGCTACCAGAGGGGTACAGTGACCATGAACTAGCAAATAATTTTCTAGAATTCCTTACAAGCAAAATATGAAATATAAATAGCTCATTTACAAATATTCAAAATCAGGTTAATGTTACACCAGATACACAGATAAAATTAACAAGATTCATTAATGTAACACAAGACGATGTCACCAAGATTAACAAGAGAGTAAAGAAAAACTGTGCTATCAATCCAATGCCAATATCTGAAGGAACTAGGTTAAGAAACTTTTCTTGTCTTGCTGATATAATTACGAGAGTAGAAAATACAAGCATCGATGAGTGTAAGTTTCCTAAATCTGGAAAAATGGCTATAGTCGCAGTTTCTGAAAAGTGCTCTATATTATCAGGAATTTAGGTCGTATAGACATATTTCGAATCTAGAATACTTAATCCTTCAACAACTAATTTGTCACTTAGAAGAAATAGAAGCTTTGCCAAACAACCAGTCTCCTTACAGAAAATTATACCCTACGGAGACAGCCATCTATTCTGATATGCTGGAAGTGATGGATGAAAACAAATGTGGTATTTTGATATTACTTGATCTTAGTGCTGCTTTTGATAAGAGTTGTGCATGGACTGTTACTGAATTATCTTTAGTCCATCAGTATTAGAGATCAAGCTTTTGAATACCTAAAAGACTTCTTGGTTGACAGAAATTATTGTATGCAAAATGGAAACGCCTATTTATCATATGAACCTTTGAACAGAGGTGTACCTCAGGGGAGTATACTGCACCCAATCTTGTTCTGTATCTATACTATTAGTCTGTCGAAAATACTACAAAAGGCATGGAGTAAAGTTCAAACTATTTGCAGATGATACAAAGTTTTACTTCTCCATAAATGATATAGACGGCACTACTGAAACTCTAAACCGGATTCTTGATAGTGTTAGGGAATGGATGACACTCAGACAACTAAGATTAAATAAAAATAAAACCGAGTTGATGGTGGTTGAAAAAAAAAAACAGCGTAAGAAATTTGGGTGATATTCAAATATACATAAATAACAACTCTGTCCCAATATCTAGTAAAGTTCGTGATCTAGGCATATCTCTTGACTGTAACTGGTCTTCTAATGCCCAAATAGATAATGTAGTAAAAATTCCTGGTTATCACCTTAGAAACATTGATTTTATAAAGAAGTAACTGGATGAACATTCTGTAAAGAAATTTGTGATAACTGTGTTATTACCATGATTGACTACTACCAGGAGATTTCAATACCTTGTTGGGAAAAACAGGACTATGGGGAGGTGCCAATGTCATAGGTTACCGTGACAAATTATGAACAATATTGGCCTCATAATACTCTTCCTGTGTGCAGAGTACGGTCTTCTTATTTATAAATACAGTATTCCATCTGAATTAAAAGCTGACAAACACTTTGATGCATCCAAGAACCAAGCACTGCACCATGCTAGAATAACTCATAACCAAGCAGAGCCACATTAGTAATTTCAGTATAACTAAAACATCAGTTGGTGAGATCCCTCTTCAAATTGTAAATTCAACCTCAAATACACAAACAGGCCATGACTAAGAAATTTAATTAAGCTGTGCTGAAAAAAACAGATATAAGAGGTCTTTTTCATGGTCAAAAGACTGAGGATCTAACATTATTACCAGGAATCTTAAGAAAAACCCAGACACTGAGCGGACCAGGTTCTGCAAAACAAGATGATGCAAATGCAACAATTGGCCTCCATAAATGTTCTCATGCAGACTGGTTGATGGAAAACTGTCACCATTTAGATAATATTTATCTTGCAAAACCTGCTCTGCTGCACCGACCAAAAGATAGGGATACCTGAGGCCAAGTACACAACATCAAATACCTATGCTAAAGAACTACCTGTGGGTAGAAACGGGTAAGAAGATTGAAGCATTTATCATTATTATTATCATTATTATTATTATTATTATTATTATTATTATTATTACCTTCGCAAAGGAAGTTATGTTTTCGAGTCTTTATTTATCTATCTGTTTATTTTGAATTTGTGTCTGTGGACAGGATTAAGTCAAAAGTACTCTACTGATGTTGGCGAAATTTTCACCACGAATATATCAGGTCATGAACGACTCCATTAAATTTTGGAGATGATCTGGATCTGGACTCTAACTTATTTATTTATTTAATTGTTTGTGTATCTGTGGACAGGATTACGTAAAACCTACTCAACGGATTTTGACGAAATTTTCGCCACCGATATATCATAGGTCATGGATTTTTGAAGATGATCCGGATCCGGATTCTAGTTTGTTTATTTGTCTGTGTCTGTGGCCAGGATTACATCAAAACTTCAACTGACTTTCACTAAATTTTCACCACATAGATCTTAGGTCATGGACGACCCCATTAAATTGGAGATGCTCTGGATACGGATTCTAGATTTGGATTTCCATTTTTTGCCATTTTAAAGAACATCAAAACAGATTGGCGGCTTTTGACAAAATTTCCACCACAAATAAATCTTAGGCCATGGAGGACTCCAGAAATCTCTGATTGCTCGTTATTGTTATTGTCATTGTTATTGTTAATGTTATTGTAGTTAGCTAAGCTACAAGCATGATTGGAAAAGCAGGATGCTGTAAGCCCGAGGGCTCCAACGGGGAAAAATAGCCTAGGGAGGAAAGTAAATAAGGAAATAAATAAACTAAAAAAGCAGTAACAAAATATCAATATAAAAAGTTTTAAGAACAGTAACAACTTTGAAATAGATCTTTCATAAATTATCTATAAAGAGAGTCTTATGTCGGTCTGTTGAACATACATACACTGCAAGTTTAAGTTTTTGAAGTTCCACCAATTTAATGTCTAATTAGAAAGCTCATATCATAATATGGGCATAGCTGCAATAAAACGTCTAAAATACTGTGTAGTATTAGGCCATATAATGGAGAATGCATGACTATCAAAATAGCTGCATACCTAGTATCACAAACAGGATGGTACTGCCTGTGAAGATCTGAATACAAACGATGGTCAGAGTTATGGAGGATCTTATGCAGCTAAGTGGATGACTGTGCCATAGATTAATATCTATATCATGAATGAGAAAATTAATAACCCATAATTTCTTGTCAAACTAATAAAGATGAGAGCCACCAGCTGAAAACAATACAGGAGTAGAGTACTCGAAATAAGGCAAAATGAAAGAATTAAAACACTTCTTCAGATTAGATTTATCCCTTAAAATCTTATAGGCCTTTCTCAATAAGTCAATGTCTTATGCAATTGAAGAAGAAAGACCAAATGTATTTCTCAAAAGTACACTTGCTATCAGGAATTACACCTATCAATTTAAATGTTTCATATACTGTAGTTAAAGAAACATTACCAATGTAGATATCAATGTTGAAGAGTCACTGTCCTTGACCTACTTACAATTATTCTTTAAGTATTTTCAGTGTTCAACATCATCACCCATAATTTGCACGATGCACTAATTTTAGCTAGATCTCAATTAGGGGATTCGGCAACCCCAGATCTACAATCAAGAGATGTAATTGATGAAAATATAAAAGTTTTATTTCGTGGCAAAACACCACCCCAAGGAACACCAGATGTAACATTCCTATACTTACTACTGTGTCCACCAAAAAAAAACTCTTTGTCATTTATAACCTAGTTAAAAATTCAGTAACAATGCTAAAAAAAAGACCTACTCACTCAGACCTGTTTGAGTTTGAAAACAGTCAAAGGCAGCGCTAAAATCAAAGCCAATCTTACCAACTTCCTGACCACGGCCAAGGGATTTCTGTATAGTACAGCATGGGAGATTGTGAGAAGGGCATCACATACTCCAAGTCCATTACAAAAGCCAACCTGCTAACTAGGGCAATGATGATTACCTTCAGTATACCTTTTGGCTGACCTAAACAACAAGCAATCTTTCCCAATGCTATCAAATTATGTATGGGCCTAAGAAGAATGCAATCACTCCATCAAGCATTATTGACAGTACAGTCATAAAAAAACAACAGACTCTAAACCATTGGACTGACCATTTCCATACAACACTGAATTGTGATGCTGTTGAAAAATGTTTTTGATAATGTTCCTAATTTATCACTCATACCGGAACTCGATAATCTTTCAGAATTACACAGTTCCGAGTGCAATGAAAAGCATTAAAACAAACGGTTGCGGTTCCGGTGGTATTCATACGGAAATTTTAAAGCCATAGTCCCTATCTTCTCAAAATCCAGCTGCACAAGATCATATGTCCACTATGGAGTAGAAAGCAAATGAAAAAATCCTGGATAAACTGCATAATTCCTGTTTATAAGAATGAAAGAGAGAAAAGAGATTACAACAACCACGAATGTATTTTCCCTTTATCTTCATCTGATAAAATACAAACTAGTTATGCTCTCTCTTAACCGAATATATTTGAATATGACCTACCAGAAACCCAGTGCAGGTTCTGGAAAGAAAGATTGATCAATAACAGTATTTTTACTTTAGGCAAATACAAGAGAAATTTCGAGACCATAATACAGACTTTTGCACAAGTTTTTGTTAGCCTTACAAAGTCCCTTGAAGTAGTACCCCGCAAGCTCCTACGGAAGATACATGCAAAATATCGAGTTTTTGGAAAAAATCTCAAAATACTTCTGCTTTGCTCTTCCATTATAACATAGAGGGAAGTCACTTTTAACAGCTTGGAATCCTCATTCTTCCCTGTGAAAATTGAACTAAAAAAAATAATTAGAATACCAAATAGATGGTAATCAGTTTAAAATCATGTTGTTAACATCTACACCCCAATTAGTTGACTTGCAATATGCTGAAGACTCTCTGGGTCATTGCCACATATATCTTTGATACCTAACTTTATTTTTTTTTTTCAGGCATTTGGCTTAAAGATAAATACCACAAGAAAAACAGAAGTCATACTACAATAAACTAAACAAAATCAGAATATGCTCATCTTTACTGTTAATGATGAAGAAAAGCAGGTGGTGCCATCTTTTCAAATTCTTTGGTAGTATCGTTTCAGCCATTTCAGAGATTGGTGGAGAAGTAGAGGAGATTATCAAAAGGGCTTCTGATGCTTTTGCAGGCTGAAAACCATGGTTTTCAGAATATACACCAGACACTGACCACTAAAGTCCTATTATTATAAGGCAGTATGTATCTTAATTCTTCTCCATGAGGAAGTTGCCTGAACTCTATATCATTCCATCTTGAGCTACTGAAACCTTTTCACATTTCATGTTTGTTAAAAGATATGGGCTTCGTCTGGATAGATCAGATTTTGCACACAGATTCTATAATGAATGGGCAACACTAGACTAGGTGTCATGCTCACCAAACACCAGCTACATTGTGGCCAGGAATTTGTTCACATACAAAGGCAAACGGACAAACAGAAACTAACAAATAGGGATGAAAACAACCTCCTCCCAGCTCCGTTGGCAGATGTAACTAGAATAGAATAGCACTCAGTAGAGAGCATGCCTTTGCCACAGCCAGCAGTATTATTTTGCTCCTAACTCCACTGCGTACTTGTACCTCAAAGTATTTTCTTCAAAATCTATATGGATTTGTCCTTCAATCGTGCTCCATATGTCCACCAAGTTTCGTTGAAATTAGTTCAGTATTATTTTGTGCAATGTTGTTTATAAGCTAAAGATAAACTAGAAGAGCAATTAAACTAGTAGAGAGTATGCCTTCGCCACACCAAGCAGTCTTATTTTGCTCCTAACTCCACTGCTAGCTTGTACTTTGTTGTATTTTCTTCAAATTCTGATGAAATTGTCCATGGGTCATACCCCAACTGTTCACCAAGTTTCGCCGATATTGGTTCGGTAGTTTTTAAATAATGTTGTTCATAAACAATGAATAAACTCAAAATATTTGCCATTTACTTAACATTGCGATTATTACCTCCACCAACGAAGTTGGGGGAAATTATGTTTTCGCCCCCTATCTGTAAATTTATTTGTTAGTTTGTGAACAATTCTGGCCACAATTTTACTCATGAGCATTGAAACTTTCGGATGTTAATTGTTACGTTGAGACATGGAAGTGATTCAAATTTGAAAATCCTGGATTAAAGTTCAAAGTCAAGGTCGAGCAAAAGGTTGAACGAATTAACCCTAAGCTTAACACCAGGTTTGCATACAGAGACTTCAAGTATGTCTGCGGCCTAAATTGATTCCGAAAAAGAAGCTGGTTTCGAGAAATAAGCTGCAGTAGCGTCACGGAGGTCTACACTCATAGTTCTTTTATATTTTTTCAAAGTACGGCTGTGCACTTGTACTCTGAAATACTTTATCTAAAATGTTACAGAGACTACCCAGCATGACTACCAAGTTTGGTCAAAATCCGTAAACTAAATTTTGTATAAAGTTGCTCATAAAAAAACAGAGGGGCGAATACGTAATTTTTGCAAGAGTTTGCGAAGGGTTTGCATTTATTCCTGTGTGTGTAATTATGAGCAATTTTACATACTAGAACTGCTGCACCAATTTGTACCAAATTTAAGAGTTATTTTGGGTATGACCCAAGGATGGATCTAAATTTTTTAAATAAAATACATCAAAGTATAAATAAGCAACAATGCTTTGAAAAGAATAGCAAAAATGATTTTTTGTTTTTGTTTTTGTTTATGAACATTACACAAAATCTATTGATGCAATTTCAACGAAACTTATTGGACATGTGGCGTATGACTCAAAAGACGAATTCATTAGATTTTGAAGAAAATGGCAAATACATCAAACTAAAAGTCCTCGACAGTACTTTGAAAATAATTGCTATGTCAATTATTTTTTCTGTATCATTGCACAAAAGTTACTCAAGCAATAGATTTTAAAAGAATATACATTGAAGTACAAGTACGCAGGGGAGTAAAGAGTAAATAAGACTTCTTGTTTTTTATTTGCGAACAACATTATGCAGAAATAGAAATATACAGAAACAATTTCAACTAAACTTGTTGGACATGCGGGGTATGATAAAGGGACAAATTTAATAGATTTTGAGGAAAATGCATTGAACTACAAGTACACAGTGGAGTTAGTAGCAAAATAAGGCTGCTTAGCGTGGCAAAGGGACGCTCTGTACTGTGTACTTATACTTTGATGTACTCTATCCAAAATATTACAGATTAATCCTTGGTTCATACTCAACATGATTACTTAGTTTGGTCAAAATTGGCGCAGTAGCTTTTATGTAAAGTTGTTCACAACAAACAAACAGACATGAGAGAATATATACCTTTAATAAAATCTTCTATTTTGACGGAGGCAATAACCATTAAACAAAGCCAAAGTACGGCTTAATATAACAAAAGCTAAACACCTTAAGAATGACAAAGAAACAGAATAAAATCTGTAGGATATAAGAACAAAAAACAAACATGAACATCTGCTAAAGATCAAACATCTATAGTCCATTTCTTTTAGCGATGCATATTTGCACCGACTCGCAGCGGTGCCCTTTTAGCTCGGTAAAGTTTCCGGATCGCTGATTGGTTGGACAAGATAATTCTAACCAATCAGCGATCAGGAAACTTTTCCAAGCTAAAAGGGTACCGCCGCGAGTCGGTGCAAATATGCATCGCTAAAAGAAATGGACTATAGTTGACCTTTTATCTAAATTTAATATTCCTAGCCCCTAGAACAGTATAACGGTAGTAAACAAAGCACTGAAATATAGTCCTTTACGACTTGGTTCACATATTGGGAAGAATATGATTTCCAAATTTATGCAATTAGGGAAAGTGTAAACATGATATGCATGAAGTATGAAATAGGTATAAGTAATATGAGGAGTCGTAGAAAGAACAGTAAAAAAAATCTGGAATCAATGATAAAGAGGACAAACCACAGTAAAGATAAAATAAAGCAACTCAGAAGCGGAAAACCAAAGTATCCTATTGAGATAAAAAAAAGGTGGTTACTGATGATAAAGAGAAGATTTAATATGAAAAAGTAAATTTTAAAGGTAAACATAATAAAGGCAAGAAACTTTACTCGCTGAAAATTAAGTTGAAATAAGAGAACCATAGAGATCATGACAACATAAGGGGTGCTGATCATTAGAACTATAAGAAATACTGTATCTTGCAAGAAATTTAGAAAAAAAGACTTGCTTGGTCAGTATAATGGGTGTTTGGGGGTCCAAGAACACTGTTCATTACTAGAACCTCAAATTTTACGTATTATCTCAAAGCACTAAAACTCACACACCATCTTAATTGATTGGCTGAACAAAGTGAGTTAGTCTTAAGACAAAGGCTACAGGCCCTTTTTAAAAGATAATTCTGCACTGGAGATAGGCAATTGGGCGAGAGTCGGGATAATCACTCATGTAACTCTGGATATCCCCTGTAGCTAGGATGCATGTTATGCCATTGAGGTTTCTCCATACTATATTATTATGTGGATGTCATGTCATCGAGGTTTCTCTATGCTATTTTATTATTAGGCGGCTCATTCAAGCTTGCAAGTTGAAGTCCATGCCTAAGCATTCATCTCACATTGATAGGAAAGCACAGTTCCTCATCCTCATCAACATATCATCAATTGTCATATCCTTTTCGTAATGGGGCAGGATGGTAGGAGCAGGTCTGCCTTGAGACTTACAGCTCTTATACAGAGTTCTGAACAAAGGGCAGTGCATGTTAGAAACAGTTCTTAGTAAGTGGGAAACTTTTAGAGTAACGCTCATCATTTGTAGACTAGTGCAACTGAGCTGCACTTTTCAGGAGCCACACAGCTCACTCTTTTAACAAGAGGGGTCTAGATATTATGGCACAAACATTATCTACTCCAAGCTCGATCTATGTGTCTAGCTGAAGACTTTCATATGAAGAGAATAGGTAGTAGTTTTGAGAAGAAGTGAAGAGATTAAGGAAGGGTGGTTCGAGAATTGAAGAGACAGCAAAAGATGGAAATGGAAGGTTGTTAAAAGGAGAGATGGCAAGGAAACGTGGGCGGAATATTTTGAAAGTTTACTAAATGTTGAGGATAATAGGGAGTCAGATATAATTGCTGTTGCAGGTGTTAAGGTGACAGGGATGGGAGATGAGAATGAGAGAGAGAGATTACATGAAAGGAAGTGACGAGAGCACAAGATGAAACGAGAGTAGGAATGCACCTGGTATGGATGGTGTGAGAACTGAGATGTTAAAGGAAGTGGGTTGTGACTGCACTTGAATGGTTGTGGAGATTGTTTAACATGTGTTTTGTGTTGTCAATGGCACCAGTAGACTGGGCGTGTGTATATTGTACCACTATTTAAGGATAAGGGAGATGTTCATGAGTGTTGTAATTCAAGGGGTATTAGTTTGTTGAGTGTGGTTGGAAAAGTGTATGGTAGGGTAATAATTAATAGGATTAAAGAAAAAACAGAGAATGTAATCTTAGAAGTACAGGGTGGTTTTAAAAGAGGTAAGGGATGTATGAATCAGATTTTTACAATTAGGCATTTATGTGAGAAATATTTAGCAAAAGGCAAGGAGGTGTAGGTTGCGTTTATGGATCTGGAGAAAGCATATGATAGAGTTGATAGGAAAACGATGTAGAATGTGATGAGATTATATTGGTGGAAGGTTGTTGCAAGCAGTGAAGAGTTTCTACATAGGTAGTGAAGCATGTGTTAGGATGGGAAATGAAGTGAGCAAGTGGTTTCCAGTGAGAGTGGGGCTGATACAGAGATGTGTGGTGTCATCATGGTTGTTCAACTTGGTTGATGGAGTGGTGAGAGAGGTGAATGCTTGATTGCTTGGTGGAGGATTGAAACAGATAGATGAGGGTGATCATGAATGGGAGGTAAATCAGTTGTTGTTTGCAGATGATATTGTACTGGTTGCAGATTTGGAAGGGTGGTCGATTAGTGACAGTTTGGAAGGGTGTGTGAGAGGAGGAAGTTGAGAGTTAACGTGGGTAAGGGTAAGGTTATGAGATTCTCTAGAAAGGAGGGTGGTCTGAGGTTGAATCTCATGTTGAATGGAGAGGTACTGGAGGAAGTAGATCAGTTTAAGTACTTGGGGTCTGTTGTTGTAGCAAATGGTGGAGTGGAAGCAGATGTACGTCAAAGTGAATGAAGGATACAAAGTGTTAGGTGTAGTGAAGGGAGTGGTAAAGAATAGAGAGTTAGGCAGGAATTTAAAGAAAGTTCTGTATGAGAAAGTGATTGTACCAACTGTGATTTATGGATCGGAGTTGTGGGGTATGAAAGCAACAGACAGAAATTTAATCCGTTTGAGATGAAATATCTGAGGAGTATGGCTAATGTATCTTGATTAGATAGGGTTAGGAACAAATTAGTGAGGGTGAGAACGGGTGCAAGAAATTATTTAGCAGCTAGAGTGGATATGAATGTGTTGAGGTGGTTTGGCCATGTTGAGAGAATGGAAAGTGGCTGTCTGCTAAAGAAGGTGATGAATGCAAGAGTTGATGGGAGAAGTACAAGAGGAAGGCCAAGGTTTGGGTGGATGGATGGAGTGAAGAAAGCTCTAGGTGATAGGAGGATAGATGCGAGAGAGGCAAGAGAGCGTTCTAGAAATACGAATAAATGACGAGCAATTGCGACAGTTCCGGTAGGCCCTGCTGCTTCCTCCGATCGCTTTGGTGACCGCAGAGGTAGCAGCAGTAGTGGATTCAGCATAAGAAACTCCATCTGTGATGGATAACAAGGGAAGGCGGGCTGTGGCACCCTAGTAGTACAAGCCAAACTCAGCTGGGAGGAGCGAAGAGAGGAACGGTCCCCTTTTTTTTATATGTTTGATGTTGGCTACCCCCCAAAATTGGGGTAATGTGCCTTGGTAAATAGATAGATACTTTGCAATCACAAAAATATCAGTTAAACTAATTAAAGGAACCCAGAACATTAAGATATTCCAAGGTTAGACTACTGACAGAATTATAAGATCACCCAGACGAACTTCAATAGATGACAGCGAGCTTCATAGTTACAACACAGACATTGCTGCATTGACTGAGACATGCTTGCTGGCTAGGTAAGGACTCTTGTCAAAGTGGATGCGAGTATCTTCTGGTGAGCTTACCAAAAGACACTTTTAGGGTTCAAGGATTGAAGTTTGCTGTTCAGAGTAAAATACTTTCAATCCTACCAAAATGTTCCTCAGGTATCAATTTAAAACTTAAAAACTGGTGTATACCACTGGCTAAATTAACTATCTTGACACTAATCAGTGCATATTCCCTAACACTGGATGCTGATGAAACACTAAAGACTTCTACTACTGTCCTTGATGTAGTTGTGCAAAACATTCAGAAAACTGAAAAGTTAGTTCCACCAGGAGATTTCAATGCCTTGTTAGGAAAAACAGGACAATGGGGAGATGCCCTAGGCTATGCCACAGAAAATATGAACACTAGTGGATTCAGAATACTCTTCCTATGCACGTATGCTGAGTAAAGTCTTGTTATTAAAAATACAGCTAACGAAAAACTGAGAAACACCAGAATGCATCCATGACCAAGCACATTCCAATGCTAGACTAACTTATAACCCGGCAGTGCCACAATAATGATTCGAGTGTAACTAGAACATCAGCTGGCGAGATAAAGCTTGAAATTACGTATTCGACCTCAAATTCAAAAGCAGGCCACATCTAAGAAATTAAACTATGCTGTGCTGAAAAGAAGATGACAAGTTCTTTTTTTATGCTCAAAAGGCTGAGAGTCTGTCTTTATTATCTACATTTCTTAGAAAGTCTCACACTGACTGGACCATGTTCATGAAGTTGATAGGAGATGCTGCGGATGCAACAATTGATTTTACTAAATGCTCTCATGCAGACTGATGGATGGAAAACAGACACCATACACCAATATATAATACTTATCTTGCAAATCATGTTCCACTGCACTGACCAAAAGATGAAGGAACCTGAGGTCAAACACACATCATCAAATACATATGCTAAAGAACTGCTTGTTGGTAAAAACGAGTAAATTCAAGCCTTTGCTGACCAAAACAACAAGCAATTCTTTCACAATCCTGTTAAATCTATGTATGGGCTTATGTTAGCATTATTGATACAAAAATCAAGAACATATTCTAAACCACTGGAGTAACCTTTTCTAAGCAACACTGGACCGTTGTAACTCCGTTAAAAAGTGTTTCTGATAATCTGCTAAATTACCACTCATATAGGATCTCGATAATTTTTCAGAATTGCACAAAGTTCTAAGGGTAATAAAAAGCATTAAAGAGTATGAAAGTTACAGTTCTGATGGCACTCCTAGTGAAAGTTTAAAGCTATAAGGCCTATCTTCTCAAAATCCTGCTGCACAAGATCATATGTGCCCTATAAAGTGGAGAAAAAAAAATCCTGGATAGACTCCATAATAATCCCATTCTATAAGAACAAAAGAGAGAGAAAATATTAGCTAGTTAAGCTCTTTCTTAACAGAGTTTATTTGAATCTGCTATACCAGAAACCAAATGCAGGTTTCGGAATGAAAAAGAGATCAACAACATTATCTTTACTCTAGCAAAGTACAGACTTATATACAAGTCTTTATTGACTTTCCTAAGCCCTTGAAGTAGTACCCCACAAGCACCCATAGATGATAGTTACCAAATTTTGAGTTCCTATCAAATGTCTGAATATACTTTTGCTCTTGCATTACAACATGGAAGGAAAACCACCTTCAATGTGAAATTGGGACTAAAGCAGGGTAGTAGAATGCCAAATAGATGGTAGCCAGTTCAAATTCATGTTATTACATTCCTAACCAAAACATCAACATACCAGTTAGTTGACTTGCTATATGCTGACGATATTACCCTTTCTTATCACACCCTGTGGTCAATACCACACAGCCTTCACACCTCAATTTCAATTTATCAGGCATTTGGCTCAAAGAAAAATACAAGAAAAACAGATTTCATATTACAACAAACTAAACCAAATCAGTAATTGCCTGTCTTTACTGTTAATGATGATGCACAGATGCAGTTGGTGTAATTTTTCAAATACTTTGGTAACATTATTTCATCCATTTCAGTGATTGATAAGGATGTGCTGTTGATTATCAGAAAGGCTTCACATGCCTTTGCAGGATAAAGATCGGATTTTTTTTTCAAAACAAACACCAGGCGCTAACCACTAAAATCCTATTATGTATACAGCAGTATGTATCTTGATTCTTTGACATGAGGAAGAGGCTTGAACCCTATATCATTCCATCTACAGCAACTGAAAACTTTCACATTTTGTGTTAGTGGAAAACTACGGGCTTCTTCTGGATAGATCAGATTTGACCAACAGATTCTATAATGAATGGGCTACTCTAGACTAGAAGTCATGCTCACCAAACGCCAGTTACATTGGGTATGTCATGTCTCCTGTATGTCTAAAGAAAGATCTCATAACACAAATTATATAAATTTCTAAAAAAAAAAAAAAAAAAACACACAGAAGACTTAGTGACACAAGGACCAAGCCACCATGCTAAGTTTAATACAATTAAAAATTCCACCAAGAACCTAAAAAGCCTTGCTAGCAACCGAATGGTTTGGAGAATGGATGGTAACATGAGTGTCACTGCTTTGGAACAGGTTAATGTTACACACATCATCTCAAAATACCACAGCAATGAAAGCCTGACAAAAATTTCAAATCATCATATGACGTGTCCAACATGTGGCATGGTATTCAAGTCCAAGACTGGTCTGGTGAGCCATAACAAAGCAGTAGTAGTGGCACATAGTCTGAGAGCTAATTTTATTACTTGCAGTATCTACTGATGAACTTTAAATTTCATCTATTGTATTGATGAATTTATTGGTAAGTGCTTTTGGTGAAAATGCAGACAAAGCTAAAACACATTAAATTAGTAATTACATATACTGTGCACCTGTCCTTGGAGAATAGTACGCCTAAAGAAGAAAGGTAGTTGGAACGAAAGTAAATTAGAAAGCTACCAAGTAGGGTCAGGTAAGAAATACAAGGAAAGTCGCAAAGACTAACAGTTATCTATGAGAGGTGCATTAATGGCACTACTTTATGGTGTAAGCACGTATTTGGGAAGTAAGAAACCAAAACTGGTCCCAGCCGAGTAATCACATATTTTTTGCTATCTGCCCCTCTCTCTGCGCCCAGCCACCTGTATTTCTATGGCAGCAGCCAGTTGCTGGTACAGTTACCCATGTTCATATCGCACCAAAGATCGGCGCCATTGTATGGTTCGGACCGTTCGGTAAGATTTGGAGGAGCCTAACAACCTCGGTCACAGGGATTCTGTCTTTCCCCAATAATTTCTTAGCTGATAATGACAAAAATTTAATTCAAAATAAGAAAAATTGGAGCAGGTTTAATCAGAGATAATGAATTCTGTAATGATACTTTTAGTATGAAGAAGGTTCCCTTTTAACAGTAGATTAGGCTTATTCGATGTATTGTACGTTGCCATGTCGTATACCAGATTATGAAGCAATTTTCCTCCAAGACGACCATGTCGCTCAAAAAGGCCTGTGATATGTTATTAAATTTCGACCACGTGTACCAAAGGGTTTTTATTTGTGAGGGGCGGGTGTTGTTTAGTATCGGTGTTAATGATATAAGCTGACAACGCCTAATTAGCCTTACGAATTACAGTGTTAAGGAAATTAGACAAATAAACCCAATTATGTAGAAATCAAATTGACAGAAGTATAAAATCACGCTTTGGATGCTCAGAAGACAAATAAAATGAGAATGAAAGTGAACCGAAGAAATCCGAAATACATCAACCTTAGAAGTAGACAGAAGTTGGAAAGTGAACAAATTGTAGAGTTGGGACTGAGACAAACGACCAGATTATTGTCTCCGACAAGGGAAGGAGGTTGTCTGCCACGACATGACAGAATAGAACAATGGAAATGCTTCCAGAATGTTCCGTGACCAAAGCAGAACATTCACCTTTACCTTAAACTATCGAATAGTCATACTGGAATAAGATAAAACTTTTATATGGGACAATAGCAATACTACAGTATGAATAGTACAAAAATAAAGTCATGGCTAATTCTTTATTTACCACGAAGTGCATAAAACAATCATGAGCCATTCTATAAATTATGAGATTTAAGCCTAATCAGACGTCGACAGGTCTCGGATCTGACGTCACAAAAGCAACCCCTTCACCTTACATTTCACAATAACTGGGGAGTTGAGAACTCTTTGCTCAGTAACAGACATCAAATACGAAACCAATATATTCAGAAATATAAATGTTGCTATAACATCATATCACACATGGGTAATGCATTTTCTGTTGAGTTGGGAGTTTTCAGCAAACCTTTAGAACCAAAATAAATCAATTACAAATCGGGGTAACTGGGGTTAGGTCGGCCCAAGAACAAACATCAAAGCCGAAACATATATACAGTATTTATAAAATAGAAACGTTGCTATATCGTCATAACAACCGTGGGCTAAGTTACTTTAGTCTTAGGATAATAAAATATTGCTAAGGCAAGAAAATATAGGAAGTTGTACTTTTTTTGTCGGAAGGGGGAAGGGGTTTCAGCAAACCATTAGAACCAAAACAAGGCTCATCGTAAACCATGACGACTATTAAAGGTGTTGCTCCCTTCTATAACACTCCCAATTCCTTTATCCTTCACCCACCTGTACCTTTCCCCGTCTGTACCTTCATCCACTTAAAAAGCCAAAAGGGCAGCGGCACCTCAAAAAGAAAAAAAAAATGTGAATTGACATCAATAAAAGTTGCTGAATATCCTAAATCCCTCAATATCCAAATCCCCACTTATCCAAGGTCTATAGACCTTGTAATTATCTATCCTTGAATCTCGCTCATGGCGACTGGTCAGGCCGGTCCAGAGAGTCAAGCACTCGGCATTCATCGAGGCCTCTCGTCTCGCTGTGTTTATATGTCTAATTTTATCTTACTTTTCTTATTTTCTATATGTAAACATTCAGTGCAGAACGGCTGTGTGTAGACCTTTATGACATTCATTACATGAGAAAACAGCTTTCATTCACATATCAGAAAAAAAAAATTATGGTAATTCAAAAATTGGAATTATTTGCAAATGTGAAATTAGAATTCACATATAAGAAACAAAGTCAGTCTGCATGCAACAATAAAATAACAGTATATTTATAATGACTGTCTTTTATAACATTTATTCTCCTAATTAGGAAGCAACAATTTAAAAACTTTATTTTGTCAAAACTTTTCATTCCTTGTCAACTTTGGTTCTCTGAAAGCATGTAAATTTGAACCAATAAATATTTCAATCAAAGGAGAGTAATAATGAATAACAAAACTATTGCGCCGCGGGTCAAGTTATCGAAAAACATCGCACAGTGGGCCGAGTTGTCCAAGCACAGCGGGCCGGGTTTTCTGGGTATCGGCCAAGCTAATGAGTTATTCAGGAACCGAAATCCGCATGACATCACCATGATCACCCAAGAATACAAACCAGGAATAAGGTTTTGAAAAGATAGCCTCCACCCCATTGCCCATATCTAGTAAATATGGCAATTCCTCCTTATAAGGATAGCAAAACAAACCCCCGTTATTGTGATATACGATGCTCCCTAAATGCTTAAGAATGTACACGGCGATTAAATATTGAAGGTCCAACCGATCACAGGGCTTTCCCGTGCTTGATAGGACCAGGATAATAGAATTTGAGGTAAAATAAATAATCTTAACAGAGGTGACACTCCTCGCCCCTTCCAGATTACTTAGGCAATACGGTGTATATTCCCCAATCACGTAAACAGGCAATACTACTTGAGATAACAATTGTATCTTAATTACAGATATATAATGTAGGTGTTTGATACATTCTTATGAACTTGCTTAGAATTAAGTTAACTTAACCCAAAACAATTTGGTTATTATGATAAGAGGTAAATTTTGCATGGAGATCAAGCGATGCGATAATATATTTACTTTCACGAAAAGACGAGACCAAGTTTGTTCATTACCCGATAGAAATGTTTCGAGAGCATCGCACTCGAAGGCAATGACACTGCCATTACAGACTGACGGGTAAGAATGTTTTCCATTGAATTTTCATATTAAGATTAAATCGGGTATCTAACACTAGGCAACGTGTAAACTGTTAGTAAGTTCGTTTTGTAAGCAATAATATTAAGGACGTTTACCATAAAGGCTTTTACTCTTATTCAGTTGGTAACTGGCTGATCTTTTTGGTCATATATGACTAGACTGATTGTGAAATATTTGTGAAAGCCTGGCTTGATCTGGGATTGGGAAATTATACAGCAGGTCAAACTTAACCAGATTTTAAATCTTTGTATTAAGTGGTCTATTTGCATTACAGAAGCACTCATTTTTTTTGCATATTCGTTGCAATTAAGAAATGTGTTAAATTAATCATATACAATAATTGAAACAAAAATATTGACTAGGAGATTATTGAAACAAATGATCAACTTTCCTTTGGTTAAATCTAAATTGCAATTAACTGTACTGTATTTTAATAACCCTTATTTTTATAGGAGTTTTTTTTTTTCTTAGGGGTTTTCCTTTAATCCAAGTATTAATTCCCGAATAACTCCACTCATAAATGTCGCGATCTTTGAAATTTGCTCAAGGAAGGAGATAAAACAGCTGTGATAAAATTGTTTATGATGATGATGCTTCTATATGAGATTACACACAATTCATAGAAATGTACTGCCAAACTGGAATATTGGCAATGATGGCGTCCTAATGAATTGGAATAAAAAAAATCTGATAACGTCGGAATTGCGCTGGTAAACTGGAATGTTTATAATTAAATGATGATGCAGTTCGCCTATATCGTAATATAAACAAACAATGATGAGGACGTAGGTCTCCTTTTACCGTGGCATACATTTCCAACACAGCATCTGCTGTAACATACGAATAATTTTATTTTTTTCATAATAATCCATTCATGATACCTAGTTTTCACATGATGCTCAAAAGCAGGTGAGCACACAGACAGACGCGCGCACACATATAGACAGACGCGCGCGCACACTCATATATAGAGACACGCACGCGCGCACACTCATAGAGACACGCACGCGTGCACACTCATATATAGAGACACGCACGCGCGCACACACATACATACACACATACCCATATACATATCTACATTATATATATGTATGTATATATATATATATATATATATATATATATATATACATATGTATACATATACACACACACACACACATATATATATATATATATATATATATATATATACTTACATACATATACATATATAAATATACACACACACACACACACATATATATATATATATATATATATATATATATATATACATACATTATATATATATATATATATATATATATATATATATATATATATATATATATACATACATTATATATATTTATATATATATATATATATATATATATATATATATATATATATATATATGTATACATACATTATATATCTATATATATATATATATATACATACATTATATATTTATATATATATATATATATATATATATATATAAAATATATATATATATATATATATATATATATATATATATATATATATATACATACATAGTATATACATACATACATATATATATATATATATATATATATATATATATATATTATATATACGCATGTATATACATATATATACACACACACACACACACATATATATATATATATATATATATATATATGTATATACATATATATATATATATATACATATACAGACATATATATATATATATATATATATATATATATATATATATATATTATATATTATATATATATACATATATGCATACATATATATACATATATATATATATATATATATATATATATATATATATATATATATATATACATATATATATATATATATATATATATATATATATATATATATATATATATAAATATTAATATATATGTATTAAAAACATCAATTGTTTGCACGTTTTCTTCTTTAAAGTATTGAAACCTATTTAAATACCAAACACTACAAAGATAAGCCCCAGGGATTTTGTTTAAATATTCCCATTCGCGTTATTGTATTTATCATGGATCTCTCTCTCTCTCTCTCTCTCTCTCTCTCTCTCTCTCTCTCTCTCTCTCTCTCTCTCTCGATTTTGATCTACATTGAAAACTAGCATTATGTCTGGAATAGAGGAAACACTTACCTACTCCACGGGCAAATCTGGGAATGAAAAAGAAAGATTTATATCATCATAAATGGTAATAGCGTAAAGCGAATAGCCTGACTGTCCCGAATATATCAATGAAATGCAGATAACAAAAAGATAAATCTAAAGAAAGATACAGCACAGGATTACTGGAAAGTGAACTGAACTTGAGCAGCAAGATCAGAGTTAATTGCGCGGAAGGCAAACTGCCATTGCTGAAAATGATGCTAGAGTTTCTGAACGAACATATTTAAGGGTGAAGCCAAATGGAGACTTAACATATTTCTCAAGGATCATTAACCAAAAATAATATATCTTATGAAATAAATTTTAGTCAATGAAAGTTAAATCTAGAATATTTAATCTCAAAAAAGATTGTTGAATAAAGCTGTGTGGATGTCTCCTAAAATAGAAAATTAAACTTAACCAGATAAAGATAAGGCAATTGGCAATAGACTTCTAAGGAGAAGTGAGAGGTTACCAACGAGCTTAATAATATTGAAATAATTATTTATACAGAATCTACCTCTAATGGAAATTAAGATGTGTAAATTTAGCTGATGTACCAAATAGAGATATGGGAGTCATTAGAATACATAGCTTGAATGAAAGTGAAGTTTATTTTGCGATCAGTGATGAAATAGAATTTTACCTCATAGCTGTTAATCGACTGATCTTTTTTATCATATATGACTAGACTGGTTTTGAATTATCTGAGAAGGCCTGGATCGATCTGGGATTCGAACAATATACATGAGTAGGTCCAACTGAACAGATTCGAAATCCTTGTATTAAGTTGTCTGTTTGCAAAACAACAACAGTCACATAGTTGTTGCATAATCGTTGTAATCAACAAATGCCTGTGAAATTGGTCATATACAGTAAATAGAACTAAAATAGTAACCTAGAGATTATCAAAACAAATCATCATCTATCTTTTTCTTCAATCTAAATTCGAATTACCTGCACTCTTATAACTTTTGTTTTTATAGACGTTCGTTTTAATGTTATTTTCCTTTAATTCAAGTATTAATTTCTGAGCAATTCCTCCATGACCTGTTGCGATCTTTAGAATTTGCTTAAGGAAAATGGTAAAACTGGTAAAACAGTTAGTGGAGTTTAGATTGATTATGGTGACAGTGTTTCTATACTTATAGAATATTTATAATAATGTAGTGCTAAACTGAAATGTAAACAATGATGGCGTCATAAATTGGAATATAGAAATATAATAATGAAGGAATTGTGCTGGGAAACTGGAATGTTTATAATTAAATGATGATGCTGTTCGCCTAAATCGTAATTTAAACAATGATGAGGACGCAGGTCTCCTTTTACAGTGGCATACATTTCCAACAAAGCATCTACTGAAACATAGGAATAAATTTAAGTTTTTGGTATAATATTCCGTTCAAGATTAATGGTCTTCACACGATTCTTGTATATGATGTATAAAATGTGTAGAACAAACTGAAAAATATTTACTCACAGTTTTTATTCTGAAAACATCAAAACTTCAAACGCTTACACGTGTTCTTCCTTTAAGTACTGAAACCTATTTAAATACCAGACGCTGTCATGAAGACCCGCAGGAATTTTGCTAATGAACAGTATTTTTATCACTAGCTAAGCTACAACCCTACTGGGAAAAGCAGGAACCTATAACCCCAAGGGCTCCAACAGGGAAAAAACCCAGTCAGGAAAGGAAATAAGGAAATAAAACTAAAAGTAGTAATGAACAATTAGAATATAATATTTTAAGAACGGTAACAACATAGTACCACTTGAGTTAATGTATTTATCATGGATAGCCACCCAAAGCACCACCAGCACAACCTCTCTCCCTCTCATCTGTTGTTACCCACCTACCCCACCCAAACCACACGCACAGAATTGGAAGTTATGAAAGGGAAAGTTTCCACTTCAATTTGGTTAAGTAGGAAGTGGGAAATGTCCTCACATGTAAATGGATAGGTGGAAGTGACAAAAACTAATTGAACTGCATGAGGGAAATGTTCATCTCCAGCTACAAAAGGTAAGTACTAAATGACAGTCATGCCTCGTGAATTTCCACTTGAAAGATGTCAAAGAACGAAATGTCTGGACACCGAACCCGAAGAATGGTAATAAATAAACACCTGGTACAACGCCATATAAAAGGGACGAACCTTCTGGTACTCAGGTGAATTCTTACAATCGACAACAGATACAAGACTTGATTATACTCAAACTCAATTTATTGGGTAAAAAACTCTCAAGATTAAAGCGGTGTATTAAGATTTAAATCTATACTTCAGCACAAAAGCCTGAGAAGTGTCAGTCAAGGGAACATGAACAATTGCCTATATAATAGTCTTATGACTTTTGGGGGGTTTAATAAGCTGTGTCTCTCCAATAACTAATCCGTAGAAAGCAAGAACACTTTTATCGTTTGATGAGGATTTTGAGCGGCTATGTTAGGCAGACGTATCATCTCTCTCTCTCTCTCTCTCTCTCTCTCTCTCTCTCTCTCTCTCTCTCTCTCTCTCTCTCACTATTTGTTGTTGTTGTTGTAGTTGCTGTTGCTCAGATTACCCGGCATATACTGCGAGCAGGGGCTCTTAGTAATTAGTTTGAGAAAAACTCGAACCCCAGTCTGGCAATAACCAGGCAGGGACGTTACCACAGAGGCCACCATAATCCTAACTTAAGTATTTACTATGAGATTCAGGGCCCGTGTAACACGGTTTTTTCGCAATAATTTTTTATCTATGAATTTCATAAATATAACGCTTCTTCAGAATGAACATTATATCTACACATAAATTTTGACTGTATTCTGCATTACGTAGGTTGAATAAATTTGGTAGTTATAATGTAAAAGTGACGTTTTTTGAAGACGGGCCAACTTACTCAGAGAAAAGGTTTCGAACGCACTCGTTACGTAACCTATGGTGGCATTTCTTCCCTCTTTCTCGATCGATGATTGGCTATACGTAACGAAGGCTATACCTCTGCCAACAATGACACAAAAGTTTAAATCAAAGCAAAGCAGTACACCTTTATGAACTCTGAAACCTCTCCATTGATAATTGTCACAATGAACAAACCAACAAAATATGTTAATAAATACAAAAACACTTCGATTATTAGTCTAACTCCCAAAATAAGTTTCCTAAGAAATAACAGTCTACTTTATAGGTCACAATCAGATTGACAAGGTGTAGGGAATAGTTGGTAATTTTCAAAAACGTAGTAGACAAGCTTGATTTGATTAATGCTATATCCAATGTCAAGCAATTTTTATTTATTGTCTATCTACCTACCTATTTACTGTAAAAAAAAATAAAAAAAAAATAGCCGGTACCGTATTTTGGTTTTAAACCTTCACTTATAATAATCGTCAGAATGATGACTTCATGAGGCTCCACCCACTTTGGCCTGGTTATAATTCAGGATAACACTGAAAGCTATCATGGGCATTGTTGGATCAGAAAATTTAAATTCTGGCTTTAAAAACTCATTTCTCAAGGATCCCAACAGTTGGCGTAAACGTTTAATTCATGTATACTACTGTTGCGGCACTACTGCTACAGTAGTATTACTATGCTAGCACAGGTACCCCCCCACCCACATTTATGTATCGTTCCGCCATTCATAAAGTCTTTGTAATGTTTTTTCACTGTGCAATAAGCCATGGCCTCCTCAGAAATTGAGTTAAACATTAGATGATAAGTTATTTCATTAAGCTGACAAATTATGGCAACTGGGTATGTTATTGCTGATGTTGAAGCTAAAGATAAAGTATTGTATCATTCCTTCATTGCATTATCATCTTTACTACTATTTTTTTTGCTACATGTAGTAATTATTTTAAAGGATAAATGAATTATGTTCACTTTACTTCTATAAATTCCCATTAGATGTACAAATAAATCTCCTAAAAACTATTCCTGATTTATTTACAAAATGCAGTCATGCCCAAAACAGCCAACACGGTCATACGGCCTTAGAAGAAGAAAAAAAATTATATCGGATGATCCGTTGGTCTGATGGAGAGTTTAGCACAAAATTCTTATTTTAACAAAAATAGTTATGTAAAGACTGTTTACATACTATCTCTCTCTTTCTCTCTCTCTTGGTGGCATAGTGAATAGTTAATGGAAATGTTCTAAAGCCTGTATGATATTACAAGTATTATAATCATGTTACGCTAAATACAAATCAGACCATAAATATTGGATTTAAACTGAAACTGAATAATTACCAATTCAGACTATAGTAAATATGGCCACGGGCTTTCTCTTGACTGTATAAAGTTGCATGTCGTAAGACAAATGCAGTTTTGCAACCACGGGGGAAATTCCAAATCCTGTTAGCTATTCTTGACTGTTATGGGTTTCAGAGCCGATGGAACAAGGTGAATGGGCGGGGCAAAATTTTGTCAAAAGGTGTTTACATTGCTTACGTAATGAATGTTTTCAACTCTTGGCGCGTTATCACAGGCCATGGCGTCGGCTAGAGCTTTTTTACTCTATAAAAATTAAAACTATCGAGTTTAGGTTATTGATAATGCTGAAAAAAATTTGTGTGTGGTTGTAAAATATACATATGTCAACTTTCAGCTACATCCGATGCTTTGATAAGGAGCAAAGTCCAAAAAACCGTGTTACAGAGGCCCTGAATCTCATAGTAGGAGACCATTTAAGTAATCAGCGTTCATTATCAAATCCACGGTATCCTAAAATTACATCTCTCTCTCTCTCTCTCTCTCTCTCTCTCGAATGTTTCTCTCGAATGTTTTCTTGGTCCTATCACCATGGAAAAGCCCTGCTCCTAGCAGGACCTTCAAGATTTCTCGGCCGTGTAAATTCATGGAATTTTTAAGATATATTATATGGATTATCAGCGCTATTTACCAAATCCACAGTATCAGTACCGTAAAATACTCTCTCTCTCTCTCTCTCTCTCTCTCTCTCTCTCTCTCTCTCTCTCTCTCTCTCTCTCTCTCGAATGTTTTCCTGGTCCTATCACCATTGAAAAGCCCTGCTCCTAGCAGGACCTTCAAGATTTCTCTGCCGTATATACTCTTAAGTATTTAGTAGGGCTTTTGGAGTAATCAGCGTTAATTACCAAGTCCACGATATTAGTATCGTAAAATCTCTCTCTCTCTCTCTTTCTCTCTCTCTCTCTCTCTCGAATATTTTCCTGGTGCTATCACCAAGGAAAAGCCCTGCTCCCAGCAGGACCTTCAAGATATCTCTGCCGCTTATATTCTCAAGTATTTAGAAGGGCATAAGGAGTAATCAGCGTTAATTACCAAATCCACGGTATCAGTATCATAAAATTTCCTTCTCTCTCTCTCTCTCTCTCTCTCCTCTCTCTCTCTCTCTCTCTCTCTCTCTCTCTCTCGAATATTTTCCTGGTGCTATGACCAAGGAAAAGCCCTGCTCCCAGCAGGACCTTCAAGATATCTCTGCCGCTTATATTCTCAAGTATTTAGGAGGGCATAAGGAGTAATCAGCGTTTAATTACCAAATCCACGGTATCAGTATCATAAAATTTCCTTTTTTTTTTCTCTCTCTCTCTCTCTCCTCTCTCTCTCTCTCTCTCTCTCTCTCTCTCTCTCTCTCTCTCGAATATTTTCCTGGTGCTATCACCAAGGAAAAGCCGTGCTCCACGCAGAACCTTCAAGATATCTCTGCCGCTTATATTCTCAAGTATTTAGAAGGGCATAAGGAGTAATCAGCGTTAATTACCAAATCCACGGTATCAGTATCATAAAATTTCCTTCTCTCTCTCTCTCTCTCTCTCTCTCTCTCTCTCTCTCTCTTGAATATTTTCCTGGTGCTATCACCAAGGAAAAGCCCTGCTCCCAGCAGGACCTTCAAGATATCTCTGCCGCTTATATTCTCAAGTATTTAGAAGGGCATGAGGAGTAATCAGCGTTAATTACCAAATCCACGGTATCAGTATCATAAAATTTCCTTCTCTCTCTCTCTCTCTCTCTCTCTCTCTCTCTCTCTCTCTCTCTCTCTCTCTCTCTCTTTCGAATATTTTCCTGGTGCTATCACCAAGGAAAAGCCCTGCTCCCAGCAGGACTTTCAAGATATCTCTGCCGCTCATATTCTTAAGTATTTAGGAGGGCATAAGGAGTAATCAGCGTTAGTTACCAAATCCACGGTATCAGTATAATAAAATTTCCTTTCTCTCTCTCTCTCTCTCTCTCTCTCTCTCTCTCTCTCTCTCTCTCTCTCGAATATTTTCATGGTGCTATCACCAAGGAAAAGCCCTGCTCCCCGCAGGACCTTCAAGATATCTCTGCCGTTTATATACTCAAGTATTTAGGAGGGCATAAAGAGTAATCTGCGTTAGTTACCAAATCCACGGTATCAGTATCATAAAATTTCCTTTCTCTCTCTCTCTCTCTCTCTCTCTGGAATATTTTCCTGGTGCTATCACCAAGAAAAAGCCCTGCTCCCCGCAGGACCTTCAAGATATCTCTGCTGCTTATATTCTCAAGTATTTAGGAGGGCATAAGGAGTAATCAGCGTTAATTACCAAATCCACGGTATCAGTATCATAAAATTTCCTTCTCTCTCTCTCTCTCCTCTCTCTCTCTCTCTCTCTCTCTCTCTCTCTCTCTCTCTCTCTCTCGAATATTTTCCTGGTGCTATCACCAAGGAAAAGCCCTGCTCCCAGCAGGACCTTCAAGATATCTCTGCTGCTTATATTCTCAAGTATTTAGGAGGGCATAAGGAGTAATCAGCGTTAGTTACCAAATCCACGGTATCAGTATCATAAAATTTCCTTCTCTTACTCTCTCTCTCTCTCTCTCACTCTCTCTCTCTCTCTCTCTCTCTCTCTCCTCTCTCTCTCTCTCTCTCTCTCTCTCTCTCTCTCTCTCTCTCTCTCATATTTTCCTGGAGCTATCACCAAGGAAAAGCCCTGCTCCCCGCAGGACCTTCAAGATATCTCTGCCGCTTATATTCTCAAGTATTTAGGAGGGCACAAGGAGTAATCAGCGTTAGTTACCAAATCGACGGTATCAGTATTATAAAATTTCCTTTTCTCTCTCTCTCTCTCTCTCTCTCTCTCTCTCTCTCTCTCTCTCTCTCTCTCTCTCTCTAATATTTCCTGGTCCTATCACCAAGGAAAAGCCCTGCCCCCAGCAAGACCTATAAAAT
>NC_090739.1:71657979-71662979 GCF_036898095.1 Palaemon carinicauda
ACCGAAAATAGTATATCTCATGAAAAAATTAATGAAAGTTGAAACTAAATATAATAATCTCAAAAAATATATTAATGAAGCTGTAAGGATGTCTCCTTAAAATTAGAAAATTAAACTTACTCAGATAAATATAAGGCCAGGAACCTTTCACAACAGACTTCAAAGGTAAAAAATTAGGTTGCCAAAGAGCCTAATATTTTAATAGTTTATTGATATGAAGTCTGCCTTTAATGGAAGTTAAAAAATATAAATTGAGCGGATAGAAATAAAATAGAGATGTAGGAGTGATCAGAATACATAGCATGGTTGAAGATACAGTTCATTTGCATTGATAATAGTATATACTTTTACCATAAGCTTTTGCTCTTATTCAGTTGAAATTGGCTAACATTTTTGGCCATATATGATAGAGTGGTTGTGAATTATCTATGGAGGCCTGGATGGATCTGGGATTTGAACTCCATACATGAATAGGTCGAACTCAACAGATTTTAAATCGTTATTTTCAGTGCTCTATTCATATTACAGCAACGCAAAGGGTTTTTTGCATAATCGTTATAGCTATTTTCAATTAATCATATAGCCTAAAATTGTTGTAACTAACACAATTTAAAGAAATTATCAACTTTCCTTTGATTCAATCTAGATCTTAAATGTACTGTGTATTAGTGACCTTAGTTTCTAAAGGTGTTCTTTTTAATGAGTTTTCTTCAGTCCAAAGAGTAATTCCCGAGCAATTCATCCCAGACCTGTTGCGATCTTTAGAATGTGCTCAAGAAAAGCGATAAAACACTTAGCGGAGTTTAGATCGATTATGGTAATAGTGCTTCTATATTTGGTTATAGACAATTTATATTAATGCACTGCCAAACTGGAATATAAAACAATGATGGTGTCATTAAATGAGAATATAAAAATATAATAATATTCACTCAAATTTATATTTTCAGAACATCAAATGCTGCACTTGAGCTTCCTTAAAATATTGAAACTTATTTCGATACCAAAACACTGCCATGAAAATCCTCAGGGATTTTGCTTGTCATCAGTATTATCACCACTAGACAAAGCTACAACCATAGTTGGAAAAGGAGGATGGTATAAGCTAACGGGCCCCAACAGGGAAAATAGCCCAATCAGGAGAGGGAAATTAGGAAATAAACTGCAAAAGACAATTAGAAATATAATGTTTTAAGAACGGTAACAACATTGTCACACTTGTGCTATAGTATTTATCATGGATAGTCACCACAAAACACTACCCTCACCTCCATCCCTGACACTTACTACCCCCCCCTCTCTAGCTCCCTCTCTCATCCGTTGTTACCCACCTTCACCAACCCAAATCCAAAAACCACACATTCAGTACAGCAAATGGAGTTGGGAAAGTTTTCTACTCCAATTATGTCAAGTACGAAGTGGGAAATGGTCCTCACGTGTAAATGGACTGGCATTAGTGACAACTCCATTGAACTGCACGATGGGAAATGTTCATCCCAGGCTACAAAAGGTAAGTACTTGAGGACAGTCCCAGCTTTCGTGAATTTGGCTTTGAAAAATGTCAAAGGGATAAATGTCCAGACAACGAATTCGAATTAAAGGGTAATAAATAACCAACGGGTACCACGCCATATTTGAAGTCTACTATTTTCAAAATTAATATAATAGTTGATAAGACTCGATATATAAAATGAAACCGATATACTGAGATCCACATTATACATCAGCCGGAAGCGTGAGCAGTGTCAGTGTCAAGGGAAGCTGAACAATGGCCCTAAAAATTAGTCTAGCTTTTCTGGGGGGGTGGGGGGTGGGGGTGGGGGGGTGGGGTGGCTTAGTGTGCTGTGTGGTCTCCAATAACTTATCTGTAGAAGGGAAGAATGCTATCATTGTTTGAGGAGGATTTTTAACGGTTATGTTAGGCTTGACTTATCCGGAATAGTATCTCTCTCTCTCTCTCTCTCTCTCTCTCTCTCATCTCTCCTCTCTCTCTCTCCTCTCTCTTCTCTCTCTCTCTCTCATGCTTTCCTGGTCCTATCACCACGGGAAAGACCAGCTTGCCCCGCAGGACTTCCAAGATTTTTTTATGCCGTATATATTGTTAACTATTTAAGAGGATATATGGAGTAATCAGCATTAATTATATAAATCCACTGTATCATTAATTCTTCTCTCTCTCTCTCTCTCTCTCTCACTCTCATCTCCCTTCTCTCTCTCTCTCTCTTCTCTCTCTCTGTGGAGGGAAAAGCACTCTGCTCCCTGCGGGACTTACATGATTTTTCTGCCTTAGATTTTTCTGCCTTAATATATTCTTAAGTATTTAAAAGAACATATGAAATAATGGGCCGTTAATTATCAAGGCCAAAGCATCGTAAAATTCTCTCTCTCTCTCTCATCTCTCTCTCTCTCTCGTCTCTCTCTCTCTCCCCTCTCTCTCTCTCTCTCTCTCTCTCTCGACAAAACTCTGCAAAGTGACATTGATTTTTATCTAAATGGAAAAACTGGCATTATGGCTGGAAAGCAGGAACCCCTTACTTACACACCACGGGCAAATCTAGAATTGAAAAAAGAAGATTTATACCTTCGAAATATTCGTCTTTCTAGATACCATCAGTGGTAATAGCGTAAAGCGGATGGCAAGACTGTTCTGAGTGTATCAAAGAAGGAGAGATATGAAGAAAGATATAGAACGGGATTCTGAAACTTAAACAAAACTCGAGCAGCAGGTTCAGAGTTATTTGCTGAAAGCCAACTGGCAATTGCTGAACATGATGCTGGGATTTCTGATCAAGTATATTTAAGGGTGGAGCCAGGTGGTGACTTATCACATTACCAAGGATTATTAACCGAGACTACTATATCTTATGAAAGAATTTGTCCATGAAAGTTAAATCTAAAATATATGATCTTGAAAAAGATATCTGAGTGAGTCTTGTAAGGATGTCTCCTAAAATTGGAAGATTAAACTTACTCACAGAGAGAAGAGATGGAGGATCCTTTTGGTAATAGTCATCAAAGAAGAAAAGAGGGGTTACTAAAGACCTTAATAATATTTCAATAATCATTGATATGTAGTCTACCTCAAATGGAAATAAGGACATATAAATTTAGGCTGAATGAAAAAAGATGGCAGAGCGATTGGAATACAAAGACTGGTTGAAGATGCAGTTCATTTTGAAATTTGTCATAGAATAGGACTTTCACAACATAGCACTTTATCCTATTTAGTTGTTAATTGACTGATCTTTTTGGTCATATATGAATAAACTGGTTATGAAATTATCTGTGGTGGTCTGGTTCGATCTTGGATTCGAACACTATACATGAGTAGGTCAAACTTGACAGATTTTGAATCCTTGTATTGAGAGGTCTATTTTGCCATTATATCTAAACTCACATAGTTGTTGCATAATCGTTGTAATTAAGAAATGCAGGTGAAATTAATCATATACAGTAAATGTAACTAAAATATTGACCAAGAGATTATGGAAAAAAAAATTATCAACTTTCCTTTATTCAATCTAAATTTTAATAAACTATTGGTTATCATAGGAGTTCTTTTTAAGCTGATATTTTCTTCAACCCAAATATTAATTCCTGACTAATTCCTGTGGACCCTCTTGCGATCTTTAGAATTTGCTCAAGAAAAGAGATAAAACAGTGAGCGGTGTTTAGACTCATAATGATGATAGTGCTTCTATTTTTAGATTATAGACAATTTATGTTGACTTACTGCCAAACTAAAATTTAAACATTGATGCCGTCTCAAATTGGAATATAGAAATCTGAGAAGAACGAAATTGCGCTGGGAAACCGGAATATAGATAATTTATGAAGATACTGTTTCGTACTGAATCATAATATAATCAAATAATGATGAGGACGTAGGTCTGCTTTCCTCCTTTTACAATGGCATACATTTCTAGCAAAGCACCAGCTAAAAGTTACTAATAATTTTAGCTTTGTGTATAATAATCAGTTCATGATAACTACAGCAACATTCACAACAATATATATATATATATATATATATATATATATATATATATATATATATATATGTGTGTGTATATATATATATATATATATATATACACATATATATATGTATATATATATATATATATATATATATATACGCACTTTATATATATATATATATATATATATATAATATATATATATATATATATATAATTATATATATATATATATATACGCACTTTATATATATATATATATATATATATATATAATATATATATATATATATATATATATATATATATATTATATATATATATATATAATATTATATATATATATATTATATATATATATAGTACAAAATATTCACTCATAGTTCATATTTTCAAAACATTAAATTCTTGCACTTGAGCTTCCTTAAAGTATTGAAACCTATTGAAATACCAAACACCTGCCATGAAAAACCCCGGTGATTTTGCTTATTATCTGTATTATCATCACCTAAGCTACAATCCTAATATGAAAAGCAAGATGTCATAGGCCCAAGGTTTCCAACAAGGAAAAATAGCCCAACCTGGAAAGAAAATAAGGAATTAAACTAAAAAATAGTAATGAACAATTAGACGGAGACTATTTCGGAACAGTAACAACATTGTCACATTTGCGCTATTATATTTATCTATCATGAATAGCCACCATAACGCCATACTCACACCATACACCCTCTCTCTCTCTCTCTCTATCTCTTCTCTCTCTCTCTCTCTCTCTCTCTCTCTCTCTCATCTCTCACATCCACATTTACAGAAGTGGGAGTTGGGAAAGTTCCCACTCCAATTAGATCAAGTCCGAAGTGGGAAATGTCCTCTCATGTAATTGAATTAGCGGAAGTGACAAAATACTATTGAATTGTAGTGAGGAAATGTTCATCCCCGCCTACAAAGGGCAAGTACTAAATGAGTCATGCTTGTGAATTTGGCTTTAAAAAATGCCAATAGAGAAATGTCCGGACACCG
>NC_090739.1:71667979-71885479 GCF_036898095.1 Palaemon carinicauda
TAATCATTGATACATCTACCTCAAATGGAAATAAGGAAATGTAAATTTAGCAGATTGAACAAAGATGGTGGAGAGGTTAGAATACATAGCTGGTTGAAGGTGCAGTTAATTTTACAATTGGTGATAGCATAGACTTTTACAGCATAGGCTTTTATTTTACTCTTATTTAGTTGTTAATTGGGCCATACATGAATACATGGGTCATACACGAATATAGGGGTCATACATGAATACACGGATAATTAAATATCTGTGGAAGCCTGGATCGATCTGGGATTCGAACACTATAAATGAGTAGATCAAACTTAACAGATTTTGTAATCTATTTGCATTACAAAAACACTCATAGTTGTTGCATAATTAAGAAATGCCTGTTTAATTATTGATATAAAATCCTTGTAACTAAAACATTAACCTAGAAATTATTGAAATCATCAACTTTGCTTTAGTTCAGTTCAAATGTGAATGAGCTGTACATTGGTAACTGAAACCAAATAATATGTTGTACAACATTTATAGAGGACGACGACAGTGTGGTTAATGCATTAACTGACACTTACAGTCATTTCCTAATATAGATGTAATTAAAAATATAATATTTTAGAATTATTCTGAAATGCGATTCGGAAATTCGAAAAGACATTCATGATAATGGTGGTGAAGTTATGCTAACCTGGAAAGCGTTTGACATAAGGGGAAGCTATTTTTCAACTTGCTTCTACTGACAGGGATCTTTTCATATTAAGAAGGAATGATAATTAAAAAAGATTGCAAAACTTGTAAAAATCATGCTTGTGATCTTAAAGGCAAAGAAGATATCTATGATTTCGTGAGTGTATTAACTGTTAATGACATATAACAGGGTCCATCAACTGGCCAGAGTCCTACATCGGATCCTTCTCTCTTGTTACGGTTCATTTTTCGTTTGCCTACACATATACACCAAATAGTCTGGCCTATTCTACACATTCTCCTTTTTCCTCATACACATGGCCGCACAGATTACCAAACAATTCTTCATTGATCAAGGGTAACGTTAGCTAATGCACCGTAGTTGTTAATTGGCTACTTTCCTCTTGGTAAGGGAAGAAGAGAGACTTTAGGTATGGTAAGCAGCTCTTCTAGGAGAAGAACACACCAAAATCAAACCATTGTTTTCTAGTCTTCGGTAGTGCCATAGCCTGTGTACCATGGTCTTTCACTGAATAAGAATTCTCTTGCTTGAAGGTACACTTGGGAACACTATCTTATTTCTCTTCCTCTTGTTTTGTTAAAGTTTTTATAGTTTATGCAGGAAATATCTGTTCTAATGTTACTGATTTTGAAAAAATTACCTATATATTACTGTAATGTTAAACAAATTACACAAATGTAATGTTATAGAGAAAGAATGATATAAAAGAAATGCAGCTGTATATAACTAATACATAATTGCAGTATTATTGAGATAATAATGATGGAAAAATTAAGCTATGTATTAATGAAATGTGAAACAAACTTCACATCAGTAGTTATAGAGCAAGAATGATTATGGAAATTGAAGTTATATATTACTGTAATGTGAAAAAACTGCATATAAGTGTACTGTTATTGAGAAAGAATAGTTATAAAAATGCAGCTATATATTACTGTAATGTGAAACAAACTACACAAGTTTTATGTTATAGAGACCGAATGATTATAAAAAAGGCAGCTATATATTACTGTAATATGAAAAGAACTTCACATAAGTGTAGTGTTGTAGGGACAAAATAATAATTTAAAAATGCAGCTATATATTACTGTAATGTGAAACGAACTACAAATATGTGTAGTGTTATAGAGAACGAATGATTGTGAAAAAATGCAGCTATATATTACTGTAATGTGAAACGAACTACACAAGTATAGTGCTATTGAGATAAAATAATAACGAAAAATGCCGCTATATATTACTGTAATGTGAAACGAACTACACATAAGTGTATTGTTATTGAGAGAATAATAGTTATGAAAAAAAAATGCCGCTATATATT
Organism: Palaemon carinicauda; assembly: GCF_036898095.1. NCBI lineage: Eukaryota > Metazoa > Arthropoda > Malacostraca > Decapoda > Palaemonidae > Palaemon > Palaemon carinicauda. Next base: position 71,669,995 of record NC_090739.1, read on the forward strand.
ACTGTAATGTGAAACGAACTACACAAGTGTATTGTTATTGAGAGAATAATAGTTATGAAAAAAAAAATGTAGCTATATATTACTGTAATGTGAAACGAACTATACATAAGTGTAGTGTTATTGAGACAGAATAATAATGAAAAAAATGTCGCTATATATTACTGTAATGTGAAACAAACTACACATAAGTGTAGTGTTATAAAGAGAATAATTATGAAAAGATGCAGCTGTATATTACTGTAATGTGAAACAAACTACACATAAGTGTAATGTTATAGAAATACAATTATTATAAAAAAAAATGCAACTATATATTACTTTATGTGAAACAAACTTCACATAGGTGTAGTGTTATTGATAGAATAATTATGAAAAAAATGCAGGAGTATATTACTGTAATGTGAAACGAACTGCACATAATTGTATTATGGAGAAAGAATGATTATGAAAAAAGGAAGTTGTACATTATATTACTGTGATGTGAAACTAACTACACATGAGTGTAGTGTTATTGAGAGAATGATTATGAAAAATGCAGCTATAAATTACTGTGATGTGAAACGATATGCACATACATTTAGTGTTATTGAGAAAGAACAAGTATGAAAAAATGCAGCTGTATATTACTGTAATGTGAAACAAACTGAACGCAAGAGTAGAATTATAGAGAGAGAATAATTATGAAAAATGCAGCTATATATTATAATGTGAAACAAACTGCACATAAGTGTAATGTTATTGAGAGAGAATAATAATGAAAAAATGCAGTTTTATATTACTGTAATGTGAAACAAACTACATTTAAGTGTAGTGTTATTGAGAGATAATCTTTATGAAAAATGCAGCTATATATTACTGTAATGTGAAACGAACTACATAAGTGTAGAGTTATTGAGAGAGAATAATTAAGAAAAAAGGCAGATATATATTACTGTAATCCAAAACGAGCTACACATAAGGGTACTATTATAGAGAAATAATTATGAAAAAATGCAGCTGTATATTACTGTAATGTGAAACAAACTACACATAAGTGTAGTGTTATGGAGAGAGGTTAATTATGAAAAATTTTTGCTATATATTAAGGTAATGTGAAATAAACTACGCATAAGTGTAGTGTTATTAAGAGAGAATGGTTATGAAAAATTAAGCTTTATATAACTGTAATGTGTAACGAACTACACAAGATTATTATTATTGAGAGAGAATAATTACGAAAAAATGTAGCTATATATTACTGTAATGTGGAACGAACTACACGTAAGTGTACTGTTATTGAGAGAATAATTATGGAAAATATGCAGCAATATATTGGTGTAATGTGGAACGAACTACACATAAGTGTACTATTATAGAGAAAATAATTATGAATAAATCCAGCTGTATATTACTGTAATGTGAAACAAACTACATATAAGTGTAGTGTTATTGAGAGAGAATAATTATGAAAAAATGTAGTTTTATATTACTGTAATGTGAAACGATTGACACAAGTATAATGTTATTGTCAGATAATAATTATAAAAATATGGAGCTATATATTACTGAAATATAAAATGAACAACATATAGATGTAGTGTTAATGAAATAGAATAATTAAGAAAAAATGCAGCAATATATTACTGTAATAAGGAATGAACCACACAAGTGTTGTGTTATTAAGTGGAAATTATGAAAAAAATACGGCTATAAATTACTGTAATGTTAAACGAATAACACAAAATTGTAGTATTATTGAGAGAAAATGATTATGAAAAATTGCAGCTATATATAACTGTAATGTGAAACGAATGGCACATAAGTGTAGTGTTATAGAGAAAATAAATATAGGAAATGCAGCTATACATTAATATAATGTAAAACGAACTGCACATAAGTGTAATGTTATTGAGAGAGAATAAGTATTAAAAAATGCAGCTATATATTATTATAATGTGAAACGAACAGCATATAAGAGTAATGTTAATGAGAGAATGAAAAAATGCAGCTGTATATTACTGTAATATGAAAAAAACCACACATAAGTGTAGTGTCATTGAGAGAGAATAATTATGGAAAATGAAACTGTATATTACTGTAATGTGAACCGTAAAACAAATAAGTGTAGTGTTATTGAGAGACAATAATTATGAAAAAATGCAGCAATATATTACTGTAATGTGAAACGAAAAACAAATAAGTGTAGTGTTATTGAGAGACAATAATTATGAAAAAATGCAGCTATATATTACTGTAATGTGAACCAAAAAACAAATAAGTGTAGTGTTATTGAGAGAGAATAATTATGAAAAAATGCAGCTATTTATTACTCTAATGTGAAACGAACTACACTTAAGTGAAGTTTTATAAGGAGAGAATAAATATGAAAAAATGCCGCTATATATTACTGTATTGTGAAACGATCTACACAAGTGTAGTATCATAAAGAGATTAATTATGACAAAATACAGCTGTATATTACTGTAATGTGAAACGAACTACACATAAGTGTAATGTTATTGAGAGAAAATAATCATGAAAAAATGCCGCTATATATTACTGTAATGTAAAACGAACTATACATAAGTGTAGTATTATAAATAGAAAAATAATGACAATATTCAGCTATATATTACTGTAATGCGAAATGAACTACACATAAGTGTCGGGTTATTGATAGAGAATAAGTATGAAAAAATGCAGCTATATATTACTGTAATTTGAAACGAACTACACAAGTTTTTTATTATTGTGAGAGAATAGTAACGAAAAAATGCAGTTGGATATTACTGTAATGTGAACCGAAAAAACACAGATGTAGTGTTATCGAGGGAGAATAATTTTGAAAAATTAAGCTATATATTATTGTACTATGAAATGAACACCACATAAGTTGTTTGTTGTTGAGAGAGAATAATTATGAAAACATGCAGCTATATATTACTGTAATCTGAATTGAAAAACACATCAGTGTACTGTTATTGGGAGAGTATAATTATGAAAAAATGCTGCTATATATTAGTGTAATTTGAAACTAACGGCACGTAAGTGTAGTTTTATTGAGAGAGAATAATAATGAAAAAATGCAGTTGTTGTATATTACTGTAATGTGAACCGAACAACACATAAGTGTAGTGTTATTCAGAGAGAATAAATTCTGAAAAAATGCAGCTATATTTTACTGAAATGTGAAACGAACTGCACATAGTTGTAGTGATATTGTGAGAGAATAAGTATGAAAAAATGCAGCTGTATATTACTGTAATGTGGAACGAACTACACATAAGTGTTGTGTAATTGAGAGAGAATAATTATGTAAAAATACAGCTATATATCACTGTAATGTGAAACGAACTTCACATAAGTGTAGTAGTATTGAGAAAGAATAATTATAAAAAATACAGCTATATATCACTGTAATGTGAAACGAACTTCACACAAGTGTAGTAGTATTGAGAAAGAATAATTATAAAAAATACAGCTATATATCACTGTAATGTGAAACGAACTTCACATAAGTGTAGCAGTATTGAGAGAGAATAATTATGAAAAAATGTAGCTGTATATTACTGTAATGTGAAACAAACTACACATAAGTGTAGTGTTATTGAGAGTGAATAAGTATGAAAAAATGCAACTATATATTACTGTAATGTGAAACGATCTAACCATAATTGTAGTGTTATTAAAAGAGAATGAGTAAAAAAAATGCAATTAAATTATTCTCTCAATAACAATACACTTAAGTGTTGTTTGTTTCTCATTACAGTAAAATATTGTTGCATTTTCTTTTACTTATTCTCTCTTAATAACACTAAACTTACGTGCAGTTCGTTTCAGATTATATAGCAGCATTTTCTCATAATTATTCTCTCAATAACAATACACTTATGTGTTGTTCGTTTCACATTAGAGTAAAATAATGAGAAAATGCTGCTTTATAATGTAAAACGAACTGCATGTTAGTGTAATTAAAAAATTCTGCCATATATTTCTGTATTGTGAAACGAACAACACATAGCCTAAGTGTAGTGTTATTGAGAGAGAATAATTATGAAAAAAATGTAGCTATATATTACCATAATGTGAAACGAGCTGCACCTAAGTGTAGTGTTATTGAAAGAGAACAATAATGAAAAAATGGAGCTGCATATTAATGTAATGTGAAACGAATAACACAAGTGTAGTGTTATTGAGAGAGAATAATTATAGAAAATTTTGCTATATATTACTCTAATGTGAACTGTACTGCACATAAGTGTAATGTTATTGAGAGAGAATTAGCATAAAAAATGCAGCTATATACTACTGTAATGTGAAACCTACTACACATAATAGAAGTTTTAGAGGGAATAATTATGAAAAATGCGGCTGTACATTACTGTAATGTGAAATGAAGTACACAAGTGTATTATTGTTAAGAGAGAATAATTATGAAAAAATGCAGCTGTATATTACTCTAATGTGAAACAAACTACATACAAGTGTAGTGTTATTGAGAGAAAATAATAATGAAAAGTGGTGCTATATATTACTGTAATGTGAAAAGAACTAAACATATGTGTAGTGTTATTGAGTGAGAATAATTATGAAAAAATATAGTTATATGTTACTGTAATGTGAAACTAACTGCACGTAAGTTTAGTGTTTCTGAGAGAGAATAATTATGAATAAATGCTTTTATATATTACTGTAATGTGAAACGAACTACACGTAAGTGTAATGTTATTAAGAGATAATAATTATGAAAAAATGCTGCTATATATTACTGTAATGAAAAATGAACTACATATTAGTGTAGTGTTATTGACAAAGAACGATTATGAAAATAATGAAGCTATATTTTTGCAATGAGAAAGGGTATTTATATAAGTGTAGCATTGATGAAAAGACTCAAATGAAAAAATGTAGCTCTATGCTACTGTAATGAAAAAATGTACTAAACATTAGTGGTTTTGTAACTGACAAAGAAGGATTATGAAAAAATGGAGCTTTATATTACAGCAATGAGATTTTGTCTTTATATCAGTGTAGCCATCATAGGAAAGACTGATTATGAAAAAATGCAGCTATATACTACTGAATTGAAAAATGAATCACACATTAGTGTAGTGTTCTTGACAAAGAAGGATTATGAAAAAATTAAGCTGTATAATATTGCAATGAGGAAGGGTCTTCATATTAAGTGTAGCATTGAGAAGAAAGACTAATTATGGAAAAACGCAGCTATATACTACTGTAATGAAAAATGAACTACACATTAGTGTAGTGATATTGACAAAGAAGTTTTAAGGAAAAATGACGTCGTATATTACTGCAATGAAAAAGGGTTTTTATATTATCGTAGCTGCTTCTTCTTCTTCTTCTTCTTTTATGAAGGGTCGATGTTTCTGGCCAGCGTTCTCCATCTACGTCTGCCCCACACTTCATCACTAGTTAATCCCTTTGATCGAAGGTCATCCTTGATACAGTCCATCCACCTTCGCTTTTGTCTCCTTCTCCATCTCGTTTCCTACTAATGAACTATTTATTTGTATAGTGCTAGTTTTCCATAATCAGTCTTTCTTACCAATGCTACACTAATATAAAGACACTCTCTCATTGCTGTAATATACTGCTACATTTTTTCATAATCCTTCTCTGCTAATAACACTACACTAAATTGTAGTTCATTTTCCATTACAGTGATATATAGCTGCATTTTTTTTTTTTCAAAATCAGTCTTTTTCATGAATGCTAAAGGAATATAAATACCCCTTCTCATTGCAGTAATATACAGCGTCATTTTTTCATAATCCTTCTTTGTCAGTAACACTACACTAATATATAGTTCATTAGTGTAGCATTGATGAGAAAGACTGATTATGAAAACATGCAGCTATATACTACTGTAATAAAAAATTATCTACATATCAGTGATGTGTTATTGACAAAGAAGGATTATGAAAAAATGAAGCTGTACATTACTGTAATGAGAAAGGGTCTTTATATTAGTGTAGAATTGATAAGAAAGACTGATTATAAAAAGATGCAGCTAAATTATATATTACTGTAATAAAAAATGAACTACACAATAGTGTAGTGTTATTGACAAAGAAGGATGATTAAAATATGAAGCTCTATATTACTGCAATGAGGAAGGGTCTTTAAATAAGTGTAGCAATCATAGGAAAGACCGATTTTGAAACAAATGCAGCTATATATTACTGTAATGAAAAAATTAACTACACATTAGTGTCGTGTTATTGAAAAAAGAAGGATTATGAAAAATGAAGCTGTGTATTACGGCAATGAGAAAGGGTCTTTATATTAGTGTAGCATAGATAAGAAAGACTGATCTTGAAAACATGCAGATATATACTACTGTAATGAAATATAAACTACACAAGTGTAGTGTTATTGACAAAGAATGATTATGAAAAAAGGAAGCTGTATATTACTGCAATGAGAACTGGTCTTTATACTAGTGTAGCACTGATGAGAAAGACTGACTATGAAAACATGCAGCCATAAACTACTGTAATGAAAAATGAACTACACATCAGTGAAGTGTTATTGACAAAGAAGGATTACGGAAAAAATGAAGCTATATATTTCTGCAATCAGAAAGGTTCTTTATATTAGCGTAACATTAATAAAAAAAGACTGATTATGAAAAAATACAGCTATATATTACTCTAATGAAAAATTAAATACACATTAGTTTAGTGTTATTGACAAAGAAGTATTACTTAAAAATTAAGCTCTATATATCTGCAATGAGAAAGTGTCTTTATATTATTAGCATTGATAAGTAAGACTGTTTATTAAAAAATGCAACTATACATACATACATACATATAATATATATATATATATATATATATATATATATATATATATATATATATATATATACATATATATATATATATATATATATATATATATATATATATATATTACTGTGATAAAATAAGAACTACAAACTACACATTAGTGTAGTGTTATTGACAAAGAATGATTATGAAAAAATTAAGCTCTATATTTCTGCAATGAAAAAGGGTCTTTATATAGGTGTAATATTGATAAGAAAGACTGATCATGAAAAGATGTAGCTATATATTACTATAATGAAAAATAAACTACACATTAATGAAGTGTTATTTACAAAGAAGGATTGTGAAAAAAAAATGAAGCTGTATATTATTGCAATGAAAAATAATCTTTATATTAGTGTGGTATTGATAAGAAAGACTGATTATGAGAAAATGCAGCTAAATATTACTGTAATGAAAAATTAACTACACATTAGTGAAGTGTAATTGACAAAGAAAGGATTATATTAAAATGAAGCTTTATATTACTGCAATGAGAAAGGGTCTTTATATCAAAGTAGCATAAATAAGAAAGACTGATTATGAAAAAATACAGCTACATATTACTGTAATGAAAAATTAACTACACATTAGTGTAGTGTTATTGACAATGAGAAATTGAATTTATATTTGTGTAGCATAGCTGAGGAAGACTGATCATGAAAAAAATGCAGCTGTGTATTTCTGCAATAATGAAGGAACTTTTTATTCGTGTAGCATAGCTGACAAATACTGATTAAGAAAAATGCTTCTATATATTACTGTAATGAAAAAGTTACTAAATATTAGTGTAGTGTAATTGAGAAAGAAGGATTAAGAAAAAAATAAGCCTTATATCACTGCAATGATAAAGGAACTTTATACAGTATTAGTGTTGCATATATGGGAATGACAGATTATGAAAAAATACTGCTCTATATTACTGTAATGGGAAACTAAGTACATATTAGTGTAGTTTAATTGAGAAAGAATAATTATGAAAAAATGCAGCAGTATATTACTGCAATTAAATGAACTTCATATCCATGTAGCGTAGCTGGAAAAGGCCGATTATAAAGAAAATTAGCTGTATATTAATGCAATGAGAAAGAAACTATATATCAGTTTAGCGTAGTTAAGAAAGACTGATTACGATGAAAATTCATTTTTATAATGCTGTAAGGAGAAAGCAATTCTATATTAGTGTCACATAGCTAATCAGGACTAAATATATAAAAAATGCAGCTTTTTATTACTTCAATAAGAAAGGAACTAGACACCGGTATTAGTGTAGCGTTGTCGAGAAAGACTGATTAAAAAAATGGTAACGTGTTTGCCTATCATTGGCATTGCAGCATGTCGATCTCAGCCAGGGACCGCGAGTTTAAGCTGTTTACTGAGGAGAACACTTTTTGCTGGGCATGACAGTTGTGGGAATATCCGGCTGATGTTCTGGTGTGCATCTATTCTGATAAAATTAGAGCTAAAATTACACACCTTTAACCTTGATATTAATGCAATGAGATAGGAGCTTTATATTATTGTAGCATAGTTAAGAAAGACATCATAAAAAAGGGCAAATTTATATTACTGCAACGACAAAGTAACTTAAGATTAGTGTAGCATAATTATTATTTAATAAATTTATTACCCCCAAAGACGTCAAACAAAGTTACATATTGGCAATTACATACAGTACATAAAAAATCAACATAAAAAGAAAAATTACAGCATTGAATCATCAGTGTATCAGTTACAATAATAACATATATGAGACCGTATTCCATTATCACAACAACTGCAACAGACAATTTAGCAGCCACCAGAGTGCAGATGACGAGTCAAAATTACGTCTAGGTGGTCATCTTTGAGTAAATATTGACAGGTTTGAAATAAATTTTTGTCCTTGAGGTAACAGATTCCTGACAGTAGGGCAATAAAGGAAATAGTGTTTAAGGTTATTGGCATTAGCAAGGTTACAGAGTTTACATGAGGTGTAGTGTGGTATATCTAGTGTCTGTCCAACCTGCCACACAGGACGATATCCCACCCTTATTCTGGCACTTACGAGAAAGAGTGATTAAGAAAAAATGTAATTGAATAGCACTGCAATGAAAAAGGAACTTTGTTAGTGTGGTGTACTTAAATAAAGGCTGATTATAAAAATACAGCAGTATATTACTGCAATGAGAAAGGAACTTTGTATAATTGTAGCGTAGTTTAGAAAGCCTGATTATGAAAAAATGCAACTGTAAAGTATATTACTGCATTTAAAAAGGAACTTTATATCAGTATAGCATAGATGAATGAGACTAAATATGAAAAGAATACAGCTCAATATTACTGCAACGCGACAAACTTAATATTAGTGTAGCATAGATAAGAAACACTGATTATGAAAAAATTCGTCTATTTTATTGTAATGAGAAAGGAATTTTATATCAGTGCAACGTAGTAGAGAAAGACTTATTATAAAAAAGATGCAGCTACATATTACTGCAATAAGAAAAGAACTTGATATTAGTATAGCTTAGTTGAAAAGATTGATAATGAAAAAAAAATGCATTTGTATTTTCCTGCAGTAAGAAAGGAACTTTACAATAGTATACCGTTGTTGAGGAGCACTTTAGGGAAAAATGCAGCAATATATTATGAAAATGAAAAATGAAATTTATATTAGTGAATTATAGTTGAAAAAAAATCTGATTATGAAAAATGCAACTGTATATTACTGCAAAGAGAAAGGAACTTGTGATTAGAGTATAGTTGTTAGGAAAGACGGATTTTGAGGAAAATACAACTTTAAACTGCTGCAATGACAGAATAATTAAGAAAAACTGGTTATGAAAAATGCAGCTGTATATTACTGCAATGAGGAAGGAACTTGATCTTAGTGTAGCGCAGTTTAAATCGATTGTGTAAAAATGCAGCTGTATATTACCGCAATGAGATAAGATCTTGATACTAGCGGAGTATAGGTGTGAAAGTGATTATGAAAAAAATATAGATGTATATTACTGGAATGAGGAAGGAGCTTGATATTAGTGTAGCACAGTTGTGTAATACTGATTATAAAAAGAGTGCAGCTGTATATTACTACAATAGGAATGGACCTTTATATTAGTATAGTGAAGTTAAGAAAGACTGATTATGAGAAAATGAAATTGTATATTGCTGTAATTATAAAGGATCTTGTATTAGTGCACTGTAGCCGAGAAAAACTGATAAAAAATACCTCATGTATATTACTGCAATGATAAAGAAACTTGATGATAATGTCGATTAGCTGAGGAAGATGTATTTTGAAAAAAAAAAAGTCCAAATGTATATTAATGCAATGAAAAAGGAACTTCATATGATTATAGCGTAGCTGAGAGACACTGATTGCATAAAAATGCTACTGTACAATATATAACTAAAATTGAAAAGGAACTTTATATCAGTGTAGCATAGTTGAAAAATACTAATTATGAAAAAGAAGATCTATATTAATACAACGAGAACTCTATATTAGCATAGTTAAACACGGATTATGAAAAAAATGCATCTATTGTATTGCAATGAGAATCGTACATTACTGTAATGTAAAAGAACTTGATATTAGTGTAGTGTAGTTATAAAACAGATTGTAAAAAAAAGCATCAGTATATAACTTCAATGAAAAAAGAACTTGATAACAGTGTAGCGTAGTTGAGAAAGGCTGATTATAAAAAAATATAAAACTGTTTATTACTACAAGGATAAAGAAACCTTATATTAGTGTAGTTTAATTGAGAATGACTGATGATAAAAAAAAAATGCAGCTGTATATTACTGTAATGAGATATGAACTTTATATTATTGAATTGTAGCTGAGAAAAACTTATTTTGAAAAGTAGAACTGTATATGGCTGCAATAAGAGAGGAACTTGATTTTAGTGTAACATGTTTAAGAAAGCCGGATTATGTAAAAAATACAGCTGTATATTACTGCAGTTAGAAAGTAAGTTTACATTAGTGTATTGTAGTTTAGAAACACTATTTATAAAAAGATACAGCAGTATATTACTGAATTAAGAAAGGAACTTGATATTAATATCATGTAGTTAGAAAAGAATGATTACGAAAAATATTCATTTGTATATTTTTATTACTACAATAAGAAAGGAGCTTGATATTAGCCTAGAAGGGTTGAGTAAGACTGATTATAAAAAAAAATGCAGCTGTATATTACTAGAATCAGAAAGGAGCTTCAGATTAGTGAAGCATAGTTGAGACTGATGATAAAAAAAAATGCAGCTGTGTATTACTGCAATTAGAAAGGAAGTCGTTGTTGTTGGGGTATTAAAGCCAACACTTGTTGTTGGCACGGGCCTTTCCCTTGGTTGGCCCGTAGGAAAGGAAGTCGATATTAGCGTAGAGTAGTTCAGAAAGACTGATGAAAAAATACAAAAGTATATTACTGGAATAAGAAAAGAATGTTATACAAGTGCTGCGTAATTGATAACTGATAATGAAAAAAAATACAGCTGTAAATTACTGCAATGAGAAAGATAATAGATATTAGTGCAGCGTAGTTGGAAATGACTGATTTAGAAAGAAAACAACTGTACATTAATGCTATGAGAAAGCAAATTGATATTTGTGTAGATTAGTTGAGAAAGATTATAAAAGAGGCATCTGTGTATAACTTCAATAAAAAAGAAACTTGATAGTGTAGATTAGTTGAGAAGGGTTAATTATGAAACAAATTCAACGGTATATTATTACATTAAGAAAGGAAACTTACATTTGTGTAGTGTAGTTCAAAAACAGAAGTACATTACTGGAATTATAAAAGAACTTTATATTAATGCAGCATAGTTGAGAATATCTGATAATGGAAAAAATACAGCTTTATATTAATTGCAATGAGAAAGGAACATTATATTAATGTAGTTTAATTGAGAAAGCCTGATTATAAAAAATGCAGCTGTATATGACTACATTGAGAAATGTGTAGCATAGTTGACAAAGACATTAGGAATAATACAACTGTACATTACTGCAATGAGAAAGGAACTTTATTTCAGCGAAACATAGTTGAGAAAGTGATTATGCAAAGGAATACAGCTGTATAGTATATAACTAATAAGTAAGGGCTTTTATATTAGGGTAGTATAGTTGAAAAAACACTAATTATATAAAGATGCAGCTGTGTATTACTGCATTGAAAAAGGAACTTTATACTAATGTAATGTAGTTAAGACTGATAGCAAAAAAAATAAAGCAGTTGTATAATCATATTACTACAATGTAGTGTAGTGTAGTTGACAAGAGACTGGTTGAGAAAAATGCAACTATATATTACTGCAATGAAAAAGGAACTTTAATGATTAGTGTAGTGTAGCCGAGACATCGATTATGAAAAAGGAGAAGTATATTACTGCATATAGAAGGGGACTTAAAATTAGTATAACAGTTAAGAAAGACTGATAAAAAATACCTATATATTAATGCAATGAGAAAGAAACCTTATATTAGTGTAGCGTATTGAAAAAGACTTATTATACTAATACAGGGGATTATTACTGTAATGAAAATGAAACTTGATATTAGTGTAGCATAGTTCAGAAAGACTAACTATGAAAACATGTGACAATATATTACTGCTATGAGAAAGGAACTTAATGTTAATGAACCGCAGTTGAAAAAGACTGATGAGAAAAAAATATAGCAGTATACAACTGTAATGATAAAGGAACTTTAGATTACTGTAGCATAGTCGAAAAAGACCGATGATGAAAAAATGTAATCGTACTTTAGTGGTAAATATAATGGTGTCTGGTTTCAGTTCCAGTTTTATCAGAATAGATGCTTACCAGAACATCAGTCAGGCAAGCAAACATCCCATTATGGTACCCAACCAAGTCATTGGACTCTCAAGTAAAAAAACTTAAATTCACTGTCTCTGGCTAGGATCCATCTGCTGCCATGCAAATGCTTAGTGAACATGTTAATACTAATAGTAAAAAGACGGCTTCATATCAGTGTAGCATAGTTGAGAAAGACAGTGAAAAAAATACAGCAGTATATTATTGCAATGAAAAAGGAACTTTATATTAGTATAGCGTGGTTGAGAAAAGATGATTATGAAAAAAAAAACTATATTACTACAATGAGAGAGGACCTTTATATTGTATTAGAGTAGCGTAGATGAGAAACAGCGATTGTAAAATAATACAGCTATATATTAAAGTAATGAGAAAGAACTTGATATTACTCTGGTTTAATTGAAAAAGCCTGATTATAAAAATTGTAGATATACAGTATATTAATGCAATGAAAGGAACCATTTTAGTGTAGCGTAGTTGAGAAGGACCGATTGTGAATAATACAGCTTTATATTACTGCAATGAAAAAGGAACTTTATTTTAGTGCAGCATAGTTGAGAGAGAGATTGTGAAACACACAGCTATACTGTACAGTATGTTACTGCAATGAAAAAAGAATTTCATAATAGTGTAATGTAGTTCAGAAAGATTAATTATAAAAAGATGCAGCTGTATAGTATAGCATTAAGAAAGGAACTTGATATTAATGTAGTGTACTTGAGAAAGACTGATTACGAAAAAAAGATACAGCTTTATACTCTTATTATTACGTTGAGAATGGAACTTTATGTTAGTGTAGCTGAGAAACCGATAATGAAAAAATCAGCTACATATTACTGCAATGCGAAAGGAACTTGATATTAGTGTCGTATAGTTGAAAAGACTGGTCATAAAAAAATTGCTATATATTACTGTGCAATGATTAAGGAACTTTACTTTTAGTGTAGCGTAGTTGACAAAGACTGATTGTAAAGGAAATTGCTATATAATACTGCAATTATTATTTGAAAGGCATAACTGAGAAAGACTGAAAAAATGCAGCTGTTTATTACTACACCGAGATAGGAAATCTATATTAGCGTAGTGTAGTTGAGAAAGACTGATTATCAAAAAAGCTGCAATTGTGTATTATGCGAAAAGAATAGAGCTTTACAATAGTATAGTATCGTATAGTCGAGGAAAATTGATTATGAAAAAATGCAAATCCATATAACTGCAATGAAAAAAGGTACTTGATATTAATGTACCATAGTTGAGAAAGACTGGTTATGAAAAATTCAACTGTATATTACTACAATGTTCAAGAACTTTATTATAGTGTAGCAGAGTTGAGAATAACCGATTGTGAAAAAAATACTGTTGTATATTACTACAATGAAACAGAAATCTTATATTAGTATAATATTGTTGAGAAAGACTGGTTATAAAAATAAAAAAGTTTTATATTACTGCAATGAGGAAGGAACTTCATATTAGTGTAATGGGGTTGAGAATGATAGATTTGAAAAATAAAATTCAGCAGTATATTACTGTTATAAAAAAGAATTTGATATTAGTGTAGTGTAGTGTAGTGTAGTTGAGAGAGTCTGAATATGAAAAATGCAACGTTTAATAACTGCAATGAGATAGGAGCTTGACACTAGTGTAGCATAGTTGAGAAAAATTATTTAGAAAATGGCAACTATTCATTACTGCAATGAGGAAGGAACTTTGTGTGTGTGGTTCAGTTATGAATAACTGATTATAAAAAAAGCCAGCTCTGTAATACTGCAATAATAAAGGAACTTTATATTGGTGTAGGATAGTTGAAAAAAAAAACTGATTTTGAATAAATGCAGCTGTATATTACTACAAAAAGCAAGGAACTTTGATATCAGTGTATCGTAGTTGAGAAAGACTATTCACAAAAAGGCAGCTGTATAGTACTGAAATATGAAAGAAACTAGATATTGGTATAACATAGTTGAGAAAGACTGTTTATGAAAAGATACTTGCAAACTACTGCATTGAGGAAGAACTTTATATCAGTGTAGTGTACTTGGATAATACTGCTCATTAAATAAATGCAGCTGTCTATTAATGCTGATAAGCAGGTATTCAAGAGACGTTAGCTGTTCAACGGTTTATTAGTAACTGACTTAATATTTACACCAGAGGTGTAAGCAGAGCTCTTTGTTAACAACTTAGGATAACAATCCAATTACAAAACAAGGCTACAATGATAAAGTACTAATTACATCTTTAAATACATTTTGGTGGGAAACGTATATGTATCATGTTTCCTCCCTTCTCTGTTTGCTTGGATTTTACAAAAAGTAAAGCAAAATATAAATGTATGAATTGAGAATAAAAAGAGTTTGTTATAAAAAAAAAAATGACTTCAAAATCGTGACATACGGTGACTTCCCCAAAAAAATGAAAGTCACTAAAAAACATATATGAAATGGAACAAATATAGATTACACTAAACAAAAGTAAAAAAAATTCTTAATTAACAAATAGAATTTCTTCAACATAAAATTCATGGACTCATATATGGCGTCCTCATTAAAGGCTTGGACCATGCAGGTTTCAAATTAACTATTTACTTTTTAACCTCATGAAATTTTGAACAACTGATAACAAATCAAATAAAGTTTCTCATGCAAATTTCACCATTGACATATGACACCAGATTCCTCTCATTTCTAGCATGACAAAATTTGTTCTCAATAAAGATATTATACACTTCTAGGTTATATTTACCTTCCTTTGTCAAAATATCTGCGATCATCTCTTTTGTCTCAAGCCAGCTATAAGATTCAACAGAATTATCTTCCAACTTTTCTTTCAAATCTGTTATTGTATTACGAAGCAATCGCTCCTCCACCTGCTTTGTACTACCAATCGATTCCAGCAAAGGCTTAGAATCAGTAAACAATCTGACAGGAAGATTCACTGAATCTTTAATAGCTTTTCCAAAGAGTAATTGTCCAAGCTGTGCAGCAAAGAATACCGAATCATCAACTAATTTAGACAATTTCCTTGTTTCCGCTGCCTTTGCAGAATGACAAACCTTTCGTATTGTTTTTGATTTCCAAAAGATAGGCACAGCATCATGCATATTCCTTGATCCTAATAAAATAAGATTTCCTCCTATACTTTTATCATCAGCCCTATAAGAAGCATCCCCTAGACCAAAAATAACAAGATCCGTTTTATTGCCAACTCTGGAGAACACAACTTTATTTGGTTTGCTATGGATTCTCTTAACGACCTGATTTACCCTCCTAAGATCTCTTATCTTTGCTTCATTATTCTTCATTGACATTAATAAAGCAGTTATTGATAAATCTGGTCTAGTATTTGCGGCTAACCAACTTATCTTTCCTGCATATTTTCTATAAACTTTATTTTCCTGCTTTGTCAATGGATCATCAGGCTTAGCTTTACGAATTTCTTGTATCTCTTCAATACTATTTGCATAATCTTCCATCGAGATTACAATTTCATCTCTGGTCTTTTGTATATCTATACCAGTGAATCTAAATTTATCCTTTTCGACCTTCGAAACTGTCAAAACACTTTGCACTTTTTCTGTGAGTTGATTAACAAACTCCTTTGTTCCTGCTATGCTGAAATCATCCACATGAGTAATTACCATCCCTATAAGATCGCTTCCATCATGTTGATAATAAAATGCTTCATCACCACTTACATTCCCCAAACCTTCCTGCTTAAATATATCTCTTATTCTCAGCCAAAATTTTCTGCTGGCATCATCAAGACCATACAAAGGTTTCTTCAATTTCCAAATTACATCTTCTTTCTTCAAATCTTTAGGAGGTTCAATAAAGACATCTCGATCTAAAGTTTTAGACTGCAAGAAAGCAGCCCTAATGTCAACTGATTGCACATTGAACTTCTCATTTGCTGCTACAACTAGAAAAATTTTTACACTTTCCCTCATAACAGTAGGAGAATCCGCTTGAGGTTTGCACTCTTCCTGGAAGCCTCTTGCAACCAACCTGGCTTTATAATCAGTCTTTTGATCATCATGTTTTTCCTTTTCAGTAATTACCAATCTACTGCCAATTCTTTGTTGTCCATAATCTTTGACTTCCTCAAAAGAATCATAATCTTGGAGATTTTTATATTCTTTTTCTTTAGCTTCAATCACTTCCGGCATCTTATGATATTTAATTGGGAGTTCCACTACAAATACGGTATTATCAAGGTGAAAGCATTCGGCCTTCTTAGACTTCAGCCAATAGGCACCAATAGAATCACCCTTTTGCTCAACATAATCAATGCTTTCATGATTACATGTGCTCTTTTCCTCTCTCTCTTTCATAAAATTACTCACTTCATTCTGGTTTCTTTCCTCTTCATCTCCCTTTTCAATAGACAACCTTTCTAGATTGAGATCTCGTTTTTCTTCTGCATTCATTTCTTACTCCATCTTTCTCTTTATCAAGTTTCTCCTCAGTACTGTTACTTCGTTAATCAGCCCTTTATCACTGTCTTCACGGGCATAAACTCTATATGGCTGAACTTTACAATCTGCCACCTTTTTTAAATCACCGTTTGTCCATATGAAAACATCTCTGTTCCTATGACAAAATACCTTTACTGGGCCGCACCAGCTTTTATTATTCTTCTCTTGATAAAATACAAGATCACCCTCTTCATATTTAATGTCATTAAAACTACCCTTTCTCACTTCCGAAGCTTTGATCAACTTATTTTCAAATTCTTCTTCCCTAAATTTCTTGGTTATCTCATGGTGCCTTTCCATGATCTTTGAAATCACTTCACTGTCAAATAAACTTTCTATAGCTAAATTACCTGTTGAGATTCCTGGAAAAGTAATTGATTTCCCTGTAACCAGTCTCATGGGTTCATATCCAAGTATATTTACATTAGTGTTATGTGTCCATGCTGCCATATTTACTGCCATTTTCAAATCAATCTTTTTGTCTGTCTCTAGCATCTTGTTCACAGTAACATCAGCAGAATGATGATTTCTTTCATTTAAGCCATTGCTCCAAGGAGAGTATGGTGGACCAAACTTTACTGTAAAGCCAAACTTACTTGCATATTCATTTAACTCCTCATTCTGAAATTCATTTCCATTGTCAGCCCAAAAACCAATTGAAGGAAAACCAAACCGCCAGTTCCAACCATTATTCAAACCATCGGCTACAGTTTCCATTCGCTTATTTGAAAGTACTACACCTGAAATAAATCTTGTGAATGAGCAAACCATCCAAAGTATGTACTTATTTCCATTCTTCTTCAAATCGATAGCTACAATCTGGTTAAAATCAGTTACCTTTGGAATTGCTACTTTTGGCCTTCCCAAAGATCTTTTGAATTTCTGACAAACTCTACAATTAATTACTACCTTCTTAATTGTTTTCCTAATTTCATCATTTAACAGATTAGCATTTCTATACGCCCAAATTAGCTGTTCTTCTCCTTTGTGGTTAGTTACCTCATGAATTCTTTTAACTTGTTTATAACTTTGTACATAGTTTTCTTTAGTCTCATTTGTAGTCCATGTGCCACACTTTTATAGTTGCAAAGCTTGATGTCCTCCATCAGTATCATGCAACTGAAATCTTTTTGACTTCTGTAAATTAATAACCATGATATTATCATGCATGATATCTACGTTCCATACCTTCAATTTATTTTTGCCGAACAAGAAAGGAATATTTTTGGCGTCAATCACATATGTTTCAACTATCATCTTTACAAAACCATCTTCAGAATCTTTTTCTTTCCATACAACTGGAAGACTGATTATTTCTGCACTATGAAAAACAGATCCATCACCAAATCTAAAATCCTGAGAACAAGATTTACTTTCCAAATCCTCCTTTCTTATATCGTTAATATCGAGATACCTGTCTAGCCATTTCCTTCCAACTAGAGTTTTTGGGCACCCGGTATCAACAATCATTGCTTCCACTTCATCAACTTCTTTCGTGAAATGAACATCCATAGTGTGATCAATTACTATCTCCCTGCTTTCTTCAGCTACAAATCTAACAGTATTTGCCTTCTTTATCATCTCTTTTAACTTTCATTTCCTTCATAAGTTTCTCATTGCCTTGTTCAAGATTTCTCAGTCTTTCATCAACTTTCATTTCTGATTGTGATTTAAAGTTCGAAGACGATCTGTCAAATCTCCTTGCTGAACTGTCACTTGGTCTTGAGGCCGATCTAAATGACGTTCTTGATGATGACCGAGACGGTGTTCTAGAAGGACCTCTTCTATAGTTACCGGATGCAGTTCTCCAAAATCCAGGATTTGAAGTGGATCTTCTATATCTGTTAAATTTTTGGTAGCTCTTTAAACTTTTTCCACTCTTGGTAACTACTCCTGTTATCAGTGTAAAATGTAGAAGTATTTAAAGATATATCTGATGTCGAATCTCTATTATTTTCTATTTTCAGCTTCTTAAATTCCATCTTCAATCTAGTAGCAACATCATCTTCATCAAGAGGTTTCCTTTCCACTCCATGTTCAATAACTTCTTTAAGGCGAGTCTTTACATCCGAGGTTATTTTACCGCCTTCGTGAGCTCTCTTTATCATTAATAAACTCAATACACAATTAAGACAAGCATTTATTTTTTTCTCTTGATACTTCAGCCATCAAACCTTCAAACTTATCAAGAAATTTCTCGCAACCTTCTGATTTATCTGTAGAAAAGGCGATAATCTTCTCCATAATGTCATTACACTTTTCAGCCTTAGTTTTCGCATATTTTTCAGCCAAAACCTCTAAAATAGTTTTTACTGTCTTCAAAGTGCTGTTAGCTGTACGATCGATTACAATTGTAATCACATATTCCTTAACTCTCTCATTCTTCTTCAAGCTTTTAATTAAATCGTCATATTTATTGTACTCACTATCTTTGTTATTACTGCTCTAATCCTCAATTTCAATTCTGAATCTCTCAAAAGTTTGTCCAACCCAAATGGGTGGAAACTTGGCTTTTGTAATCTGAGTTGTAGTTGGCAAAGATTTCATTTTTGAAGTGTTTTCCAGTAACTATCAGAATATCATTTTGCTGTGTTAACACATCTGTTAAGTCTGGCCCCGAGCTAATAGAATCAGCAGAGCCGTTGACTCTGTGATCATTAACCTTAGACTTGTGTGTTGACTCCATGTGCATAATGAAATTAAGTCTATTTTCCAGATTTTCCTCGCACGCGTCACAGTAAGTTTGAGATGTTCTGTTATCTATTGTGAGCATCTTGTACTTAAAACAGGTCAAATTTCTGAAATGGTCCATTAAAATCTTCGCGTCCTTATCCTTGAATTTCTTTGATTTCGACTTAGCACAATCATCTTCCCTACCAATATGACCAAAGAGAGGGCCATTACAAGTTTTACATTTCACAAAATCAAATTCTCCGGTAACTTTATTTATTTCCCCGAAATTCAAAAGGTTATCAATATCATTAGCAAGGTCGTTATCATTTTTGTATCCAGTGGTATCAAATGAAAACATATTTATTTATCTAAAGACCACCACCAGGGATATTAGGATCATTCCAAGCCATACTGAGCAAATAATTAATTTCAATAAAAATTATCAATCACCACCTCAATAGTAAAAACTATGAATTCAAACATACCTAATGTGTTAATATAATGACAAATTAAAACTTTGAAATGTAATCACAAAAGCAAAACGGGATTTTATATGTATATATATATATATATATATATATATATATATATATATATATATATATATATATATATATATATATATATGTGTGTGTGTGTGTGTGTGTGTGTGTGTGAAAGAATGAAAAATTGCAGCTAAATTTGAAGTATTAAGTTCAACTGCAAAACAAAAAGTTATCAACTACGGGAATAACAAAATAATGCGAAACTAGGCCTTTGGTGCCATTCTATATCAACATTTCCTTATCATTCGATTTCCTCCATAGTCTACTCACAGCTATTCTCTATACGTAAAGACTGGCATTACAATCATCATGTGTTTCTCCGTGAAAGCATTACTTCGGTAAGTTTCTTCCACTACAAGCATTACCTCATGATGTGCTTCCAGCGCCAATACACAGCTCCAAGTTTAGACCTAAGCATACAGAAAGTACTTGCAATTCAGCCAAACGAAGATCTCATCCTCTGGGCTCACGTTCGTTAACCATCCGTCATTCCCGAGTCTTCCTTCAGCAAATATTCAATGTAGGGGATGTCTTGGTATCATGCTTTATACTTGAATCCAACAAGTGAAACAACAAATAAGAATCTGCCAGCTGACTTGAAAACCCCCCATCCCGGCGGTGAAGGTGGAAGTCTACTCCATCGTCATGATATTACGTTGCAGCATTCCACATTAAACTCACTATAAACTTTTCTTGATGCTTTGAAGTTATGGAAACCGGCAGTGTGTGTAGTATAAACTTTCCTGATGTAAAAAAAAAAAAAAAAAAAAAAAAAAAAAAAAAAAAAAAAAAAAAAAAAAAAAAACATTCAGATCGGACACTCTGCTACCAAATGATAAGCAAAGTATTCAAGAGACGTTAGCTGTTCAACGGTTTATTAGTAACTGACTTAATATTTACACCAGAGGTGTAAGCAGAGCTCTTTGTTAACAACTTAGGATAACAATCCAATTATAAAACAAGGCTACAATGATAAAGTACTAATTACATCTTTAAATACATTTTGGTGGGAAACGTATATGTATCAAATGCAATGATAAAGACTATTTTATTGTAGCATAGTTGAGAAAAAATGATTGTGAGGGAAATGCTGCTGTATATTACTGTAATAGAAAGTAACTTGATATTGATGCAGTGTAGTTGAGAGAGACTTACCATGAAAAATATAGCTATATCACCGCAATATGAAAGGAGCTTGATATTAGTTTAGAATAGTTAAGAAAGACTGATTATGAAAAAATAACTGCATATTGTTCCAATAAGAAAAGAAAATTTCATATTAGTGTAGTGTAGTGATATTGACAGATTGTGAAAAACACAAAGCTGTATGTTACTGCAATAAGGAAGGAAGTTCATATTAGTGTAGTGTAGTTGAGAAAGACTGATTATGAAAAAAGATGCAGCTGCATATTAGAGCACTGAGAAAGGACCTTGATGTTTGTGTAGCTTACTTGAGAAAGACATTATGAGAAAGGGACTTGATATTAGTGTAGCATAGTTGAAAAATACTGACTATAAAAAAAGCAGATGTATATTACTGCAATGAGGAAGGAACATGATATTAGTATAGCATAGTTGCGAATGAACGATTATGAAAAAAAAAATGCAACTGTATGTTACTGCAATGAAAATGGAACTTAATATTAGTGAAGTGTAGTTTACAAAGACTGATTGTGAAAAAAGTAACTGTACACTACTGAAATGACAAGAGGAACTTTATATATATTTAGTATAGCTAAGTTGAGAAAGTGATTATAAAAAAAAATATATATCTGTATATTACTGCAATGAGAAAGGAACTTTATATTACTGTAGCATAGTTGAGAAAGTGTTTATAAAAATGGAGATGTATACTAAAACAATGGGAAAGGAACTTTATATTAGTGAAACATAGTTGAGGAAGACTGATTGTGAAATAAATGCAGCTGGGTATTAATACAAAGGGAAAGGAACTTTATATCGGTATATCATAGTTGAGAAAGACTCATTGTAAAAAGTAGCTCTGTTACTGCAATGAGAAAGGAACTTTATATTAGTGTAGGGTAGTTGAGAAAGACTTTGTGAAAAAGGCAGCTGTATATTACTGTAATAAAAAAAGAACTCCGTATTAGTGTAGTGTAATTGAGAGAGACTGGTTATGAAGAAATGCAACTCGATACATCTGCAATGAGAAAGAAACAATATTAGTGTAACGTACTTGAGAAGGACTTTTCATGAAAAAAAAAAATCAGTATATTACTGCCATGAGATGAAAACTTGATATTAGTGTAATAAAGTTGAGAAAGACTGGTTATGAAAAAGATAGTTGCATGTTACTGCGAAGCTCAAGGAACTTTATATTATTGAGGCTTATTTGAGTAAAGACTAATTATAAAAAAAAATGCACCTGTATATAACTGCAATGAGAAAGTTACCTTATATTAGTGTAGTATAGTTAAGAAGGACTGATTTTGAAAAAATGCAGCTATATATTACTGCAGTAAGAATGGAGCTTGATATTAGTGCAATGTGGTTAAGAAAGACTAATTGTGGAAATAAATAAAACTATATATTACTGTAAACAGAAAGAAATTTTATATAAGAGTAGTGTATTTGATAGACTGATTAGAAAAACATGCAGCTGTATATTACTGGAATAATAAAATGGACTTGATATTAGTGTATATTATTACAATGAAAAAGGAACTTTATATTATTGTAGTGTAGTTGAGAGAGACTATTTGTAAAAAATGCAGCTGTATATTACTGTAATAAGAAAAGGAACTTTAAATTAGTGTAGTGTAGTTGAGAAAGACAGATTAGCAAAGATATGTGGCTATATATTCCTGGAATGAAAAATTAACTTGATATTAGTGTAACATAGTTAAGAAAGACTGATTACGATAGAAATGCAAATGTATATTACTAAAATGAGAAAGGAAACATATTATTGTAGTGTAGTTGAGAAAGACCGTGTAAAAAAATGCAGCTGTATATTACTGCAAGGAAATTTTTTTTTTTTATATTAGTGTTGCATAGTTGAGGAAGACATTATGTAAAAAATGCAGCTGTATATTACTGCAATGAGGAAGGAATTTTACATTAGTGTAAAGTAATTGAAGCTGTATATTACTCTAATGGTAAAGTAATTTGATATTAGTATGACATAACTGAGAAAACCCTATTATGAAAATAAGAGCTATATGTTACTACACTGAGAAAGAAAATTGATATTAGTGTAATTGTTAAACACTAATTATGGAAATGATGCAGCAGCTTAGTTGAGAGAAACTGATTATAAAAAAAAATACAACTGTATATTTCTACAATGAGAAAATATTTTGATACTAGTTTAGTTTAGCTGTGATACACTAATTATAAATAATAAAGTTCTATATAACTGCCATGAGAGCAGAACTTAATATTAGTGTTGTATATTTGAAAAAGACTATTAATGAAGAAATACAACTGTATTTTATTGCAATGTGAATGGAACTTGATAATAGTGTAGCTTATTTGTGAAAGGCTGATTATGAAAAAATTTTATTAATGCAATGAGGAATAACCTTTATATTAGTGTAGTGTAGTGGAGAAATTCTGATAATAAAATGCAGCTGTATATTTCTGCAATGAGAAAAATCTTTAAATTAGTGTATCATAGTTGAAGATTGATTGTGGAAAAATGCAACTGTATATTACTACAAAGAGAAATGAACTTGATATTAGTGTAGCATAGTTGAGGAAAGCTGATAATAAAAAAAAGTAGCTGTATATTACTGCACTGAGAAATTAACTTTATATTAGTGTAGCATAATAGAAAAACCATGATTATGATAAATGTAACTTTAAATTACTGCAATAAGAGAAACTTTATATTAGTATAGCGTAGTTGACAAAGACTGATTATGGATAATTCAACTGTACATTACTGCTATGATTTTGATATAAGTGTAGTGTAGTTCAAAAACCTGGTTATGAAAAATTACAGCTGTATACTACTGCAATGACCAAAAAGAACTTAATATTAGTACTGTATATATATTCTTTTCATGAAAAAATACAGCTGTATAAGCCTGCAATGAAAAAGGAGCTTTATGTTAGTATAGTTCAGTTGACAGAGATTAGTTATGATGAAATGCAGCTGTATATTACCACAAAGTTTAAGGAACCAGGAACTTGATATTATTGTAGTGTAGTTGAGAAGGAATGATTATGAAAAACATACATTGTATATTACTGCAATGATAAAAGAACTTTAAATTAGTGTTGTAGATCAGAGAAAGCCTATTTTGGAAGAACTGCAGCTATCTATCACTGCAATAAGAAAGGATCTTACTATTAGTTTAGTATAGCTGAAAAAGACTGATTGGGAGAATACACACCTGCATATTACCACAAAGAAAACAGAACTTTATATTAGTATAGAAGTTGTGAAAGACTGATTGTGAAAAAAAAATACTACTGTATATTACTACAAAGGGAAAAAACTTCATATTTGTGAAGCATGGTTGAGAAAGTCTAATTATGAAAAATGCAACTATTACTGCAATGAAAAATGAACTTGACATTAATGCAGCATAGTAAAAAGACTGATTATAAAACATTGTAACTGTATATCTCTGCACGAAGATGGGAACTTGATATTAGTGTAGTGTAGTTGAAGAATAAATTATTATAAAAAATGTAGTTGTATATTACTGCCATCAGAAAGGAACTTTATATTAACATAGCAAACATGAGAAAGAATGATTTGAAAATGTAGCTGTATATTACTGCAAGGAAAAAGAAATATATTAGTGTAGCATAGTTGAGAAAGACCGAGTATAATAAATGCAGCTGTATAATATTGAAAATAGAAAGAAACTTTATATTAATGTAGCAGAGTTGAGGAAAACTGACTAAGAAAAAATTAAGCTGTATATTACTGCAATGAGAAAGGAATTTGATATTAGTGTATTGTAGTTAAGAAACAATTTTGAAAAATACAGCTGTATATTACTGCTATGAGGAAGACTATTTATATTGAAGTAGTGTAGTTGAGAGACAGATTTTGAAAAAATCCAGCTGTATATTACTGCAAAGAAAAAGGAACTTGATATTAATGTCCTAGTTGAGAAATACTGATTGTGAAAAATAGAAAAATTGCACATGTATATTAGTACAATGAGAGAGGAAATTTATAATAGTGTAGCTGAAAGAATCTTGATATTAGTGCAGTAGTTGAGAAAGACTGATTGTGAAACAAACGGAATTGTATTTTACTACACTAAGAAAGAAACTTGATATTATTGTATTTGAAAAATGCTAATTAAAAGAACTTAACATTAATGAAGCAACGTAGAGAGACTAATAATATGAAAATTACAACTATATATCACTGCACTGAGATTGGAACTTGATATTAGTGTAGTGTAGTTAAGAAAGACTGATAATAAAAAAATGCAGCTGTATATTACTGCAACTAGAAAGAAATATATTAGGGTAACATAGTTCAGAAAGACCAAGTATAATATTGCAATTAGAAAGAAACTTTTTATTAGTGTAGCATATTTGAGGAACACTGACTAAAAAAAATGAAGCTTTAGATTACTGAAAAGAGAATGGAACTTTATGATAGTGTAGCAATTTATAAACACGTCGTAAAGAATACAACTGTATATTACTGCAGAGAGAAAGGAACTAGATATGAGTGTAGTATATTCTAGAAAACTTATGAAAAAATGCAGCTCTGTATTACTAAAAAGAAAAAGGAACTTGATATTAGTGTAGTAAGTAACAAAGACTGATTGGGAGAAAATGCAACTATATATTATAGCAATGACAAAGGAACTTGATATTAGCGTAGCACAGTTAAGTAAGTGATTATGAATAAAATGCAGCTATATATACCTACAAAGAGAAAGGAACTTCATACTAAACTAGTATATTTTGAAAGAACTGAGTATAGTAATGAAGCAATTTATTACTACAATGAGAAAGAAACTCAATATTAGCGTAGAACAGTTGAGAAAGACTTATTATGAAAATAGTAGCTTTATATTACTGCAATGAGAAAGTACTCATTATTAGTGTAGAGAATTAAAAGAAACCTGATTATGAAAAAAAAAAAGAAACCGTATAATAATAAAATGAAAAAGGAACTTGATATTACTATAGCATAGTTGAGAAAGACTTATTATAGAAATAATATTTGTATAATACTACAATGAGAAAGGAGCTTTACATTATTGTAGCATATTTGAGAAAGCCTGATTATAAATGAATTCAGCTGTATACTACTGACATGGGAAATAAACTTTATATTAGTGCAGTGTATTTGATAAAAACTGATTTTGAATAAATATAGCTGTTTAATGTTACTATGAAATTTGAATTTGATATTAGTATACGCTATTGTATTAAGTGATTATGGATAAATGCAGCTGTATATTACTGCAAGGCGAAATGAACTTAATATTAGTGCAACATATTTGATAAAGACTTATGAATAAATACAGCTGCATATTACTGCAAATAGAATAATTTCATATAAGTGTAGTATATTTGAGAAAAACTGGTTATGAATAAAGGCAGCTGTATATTACAGCAATGAGAAAGGAACTTGACATTAGTGTAGCGTAGCTGAGTAGGAATAATTATGATAAATGCAGGTGTATTTTACTGCAACGAGCAAGAAGCTTAATAATAGTGTTACATAGTTAAGAAAGACTACCTATGAAAAAAAATTTGCTGCTGTATATTTCTACAAAGAGAAAGGAACTTGATATTAATGTAATAGTTAAGAAAACCGATAATGAAAAAAATGCAGCTGTCTATTATTGTAATGAGAAAGTAACTTTTAATTAGTGTAGTGTAGTTTAAGATTAAGTTATAAATGTAGCTTTAAACCTGCAAGGAAAAAGGAATTATATATTAGTGTAGCATTATTGAGATTGAATAATTATGAAAAAATATCTATATTACTGCCATGAGGAAGGAACATGATATTAAGTGTACCATAGTTGGGAAAGAATGCTCATGAAGTAAAAGAAGCTGTATAATACTGTTGTGGTAAAGGAACTTGATATTATTGTAAAATATTTGAGAAAAGCATATTATAAAGATGGCTGTTTTATATTACTACACTGAGAAAGAAACTTTATATTAGTGTAGTGTAGTTCAGAAAGACTGATTATAAAAATAATACAGCTGTAAATGAATTCAATGAGAAAGGAACTTGACATTAGTGTAGGGTAGTTGAGAAAGAAAAATTATGAAAAAAAATGCAACTGTATAATACTGCAATGAGAAAGGAAGTTCATATTCATGTAGATTAGTTGAGAAAGACTGATTGCAAAAACATATAGCAGTATATTACAGCAAAGAAAAAGGAACTTGATATTAGCGTAGTACTGTAGTTGAGAAAGATTGATTATATAAAAAAAAAATCTACAGCATATTACTGCAATGGAAAATTACCTTAATATTAGTGTTGTGTAATTGAGAAAGACTGATTAGGAAAAAAAGCAGCTGTATATTATTAAAATCATAAAAAGGAACTTTATATTAGTGTAGTAGATGAGAAAAATCATGAAAAAAATCCAGCTTTATATTACTGCAATGGTAAAGGAACTTTATATTTGAGATAGACTGAATTTGAAAAATGCAACTGTATATTACTGTAATGAGAAAAGAGCTTGTATTATCGTTGAGGAAAACTGATTAAAAATGGCAACTGTATATTATTGCAAAGAGACTGGAACTTGATATTAGTGTAGTTGAGAAAAACTGATTATTAAAATGGGAGCTGTATATGACAGCAAAGAAAAGAACTTTATACTAGCTTAGTTGATAAAAGGGATTTTGATGTAGGAAAAATCTATTTTGGTTGAGAGACCCATGTCGTCCTGATGGAAGTTCCCTTCGGCAGCTTCCTACTGTATAATATTTCTGCGAGTGATATGACAAGAGAATTACCGTCAGGTATCACGGGATTCCAACGCCTGTAACGACTACCCGAAGATATCGTGTATAATCAGGGACGTATCCGAAGATAATCATAGATATCTGCACCACCAATAGACTCTACTCAGTCTAATCCACTAAGGGGAAGGATAAGTGAGGAGCCGTTACATAGCCTCTCACCGTACGGTACCGTCGTACGTCTCTGGCACCTTATTCCTTTGTAGCAGCTTCAATCTACTGTTGTGCTGTTTTGTTATGAAAAAAAATTGTAGCCGTATATTACTGCAAAAAAAAAAAGGAACTTGATATTAATTTAGAGTTACAGAAAAACGGATTATGAATAAATGTAGCTATATATTACTGCAAACAAAAAGGAACTTGATATTAGAGTATTGCATTTTGGATAAACTTCTTATAAAAAGTAAAGCTGTTTTTTACTACAATGGGAAAGGAACTTGATATTATTATAGCACAGTTCTGAAAGACCTATTATAGAAATAGCAGCTGTATATTACTGCAATGACTAAGGAGCTAGATCTTAGAGTAGAGAATTTGAGAAAAACAGATTATGAAAAGCAACAGCTTTATAATACTACAGTGAGAAAGGAACTTGTTATTAGTGTAGCATAGTTGAGAAAGACTGATTATGAATAAATGCAGCTGCATATTAATGCAATGAGAAAGGAACTTTATATTACTGTAACATATTTGAAAAAGACTTATGAATAAAGGCAACTGTATATTACTGCAATGACATAGGAATTTGACATTAGTATAGCATATTTGATAAAGACAGATTATGAATAAATGCAGCAGTATATTACTGCAATGAGAAAGGAACTTGATTACAGCAATGATATAGGTATTAAATATTAGTATAGCTCAGAGAAAGACTGATAATGAATAAATGCAGCTGTATATTACTGCAATGAGAAAGGAACTTGATGTTGGTGTAGCGTATTTGAGAAAGATGAATATGAATGAATGCAGCTGTATATTACTGCACTAAGATAGGAATTTGATATTAATACAGCGAATTTGAGAAACACTGATTATGAATAAATGTAGCTACTTATTACTGTAATGTAAAGGGAATTTGATATTAGTATTGCATATTTGAGAAAGTGATTATAAACAAATGCAACTGTATATTACTGCAATGAGAAAAGAACTTGATATTAGTGTTGTAGTTTACAAACACTGATTGTGAAAAAAAATGCAACTGTATATTATTGCAATGAGAAAGGAATTTGATATTAGTGTAGCATATTCGAAAAAGACTGCTTATGAACAAATGCAGCTGTATACTTCTACAATGAGAAAGGAAATTTATATTAGTGTAATGTATATGAGAAAGACTGATTATGAGTAAATGCAGCTGTATATTACTGCGATGAGAAAGGAACTTGATATTAGTGTAGTGTATATGAGAAAGACTGATTATGGATAAATGCAGCTGTATATTACTGCAATTAGAAAGGAACTCGATATTAGTGTATCATATTTGAAAAAAATTATTATAAACAAATGCAGCACTGGATGAAGCTGTGATGAAGATATCGGCGCATGATTGAAATGAAGGATTACTATAGGTAATTATAAAGGGAAAATTTTTTGGTAATATCTTCTCAGACTTCTAGAAAAATATCAGGGAAGAAAAATTGTTTTTCTAATGTACTCAGATATATTCTAATAATTGATGCAGCATCTATCTTTAGTGGTAATGATACCATCAATTCTCCTGAGGTAATCAAAGGAGATAACCTGACCAATAATATCAATGCTCGAGGTAAAGGCGTAGTAAACAAAAGATCGGGAAACTAAAGGCAAATACTATTATGATGAAGTCAGTACATTAGCAGGGGGACTACTGCTGTTCTAAAACTCTAAAGATCTTTCAAAAATTACGTTACAGGTTCTCTGAGTTAGATTTTTAATGACAGAGATGCGGCCATGTTGATAGGGAAATTAAGATGACCAAAATTCAGAATTTGCCAGTGTATTACAAAAGCTGCTTCATACGAACAATACTATAAAAGCAATGTAGGCCAAGCAATTGACTTTCGGAAAGCGTAGATTTAGTCTTCAAAACAAGTTACCGAAAACAATTTGAATTCGAAAAGTAACAAAACTAAGAGAGAGAGAGAGAGAGAGAGAGAGAGAGAGAGAGAGAGAGAGAGAGAGAGAGAGAGAGAGATCACATATGCCAAAGATATTTGATAATTGTTAGCTTAATCCTGAATTAGTGTTTGATATTCTCAGACTGATAATTTAGTTTTAATTGAAGTGAATTGTTACTCCACGAAAGTCGATTACAAATACAGTACTTATTTGTGAAAATAAGTAGTCCTCAAAGAAAGTTAAGTTCATTGATGCCTATAGTGATAGTATGATATGAGTGACGGACCTATTAAGAAAAGAAGACTACTAAGTCATCTGAGTAGGTACCAAACCCCTATTGAATAAGTTAAGCCACCAACTACTTAAATTAAAAACTACCCTGCTCATGCCCATTTAAGATACATGAAATTTCTGAAGGTTAGAATTTAGGAACTTTAATATTATTTTGAAACCTACTGTCGTTTTAATCGGATGATGTTTAATTACATATTTGTTGTAGTTTTAAGCTTACTACAACATACAAAACATTGATAAATTTTGAAATCTCAATTAGTATCCTATAAGATTAATTTAGCATGGCATTTGAATCGGTTAAATAAATAAATTACAGATATCAGTCAGCATTTAATTTGGATTCTTGAACTGTAGTGATGACCAAACAACCAAATTCGAGGAAATGCATTTATAAAAGAAGGTGTATTTACTGAAATAGATTAAAAAAATTCAAACTAAACGTAAAAGAAACTTGACCTTTCAATGTGGTTTTATGCACATTTTATATCTTAAATGTATTTCAGATGTGGCCGTCATTATTTCTACATTCATTCAAAGTTTCTTTCTTGGAATTTTTTTTCATGGAATTAATCACATCATTAGTTATTAGTTTTTTATGGAAACCAAAAAGTCATGACAATAATGTGATATGATAATCTGGGTTTTGTTTTTCTCAATAAAACTAGATGTTTGTTTATAAAAAAAAAAAAATATATACACAAAATAAACCTTGGCATCATAAAGATATTGAGATTACATACCATTATTCAAAAAAAATTGGTTCATGGCTGTTTAGTCTTATGTATATTTGATTAACATTAGAGATTAAAATAAAAATATCTTCGGGTCAGAATTGAATTTTGATAAAAAAAAAAAAAAATGTTTAACATAGGAGCATGAAAAGCTTATTAGCGACTTTTCTAATATTTTCAAATAGATTCCAGTTATTAGTAATTGCGTTTTGTGTCATATCGCACCGGCTGTCGGCATTAAACTTTCCCTGCGAGGATTGGAGTGGCCATAAAAACCAAAACTACCGCTATCTCGTCTATCTAGAAATCTATTTCTAGTGCCTCTACAATTTGCTCACAAAATACGACCTCTGTCTTTTTGCCATGAAGGAAATTCAGAGCTGACAAACTTTTTTTATCATTTCTAGCGTGACTAGACATAACGGGGCGATGTGTTGCGATGGCTCTCTTCCCCCCCCCTCTCCCTCTCTCTCTCTCTCTCTCTCTCTCTCTCTCTCTCTCTCTCTCTAGCATGAAAACATTATTTGTAGGGTTTTCAATAACTACAAATAGGGTTATAATAGGTCCAAATTATTCGGAATTAAGTTTTGCGTCATAGCGCACCGATTGTCGGCGTCAAACGCTCGCGCAAGAAACGGAGCGGTCAATAAGAATGAAAACTACCGCTAACTCATCACTAGAAATCCATTTCTATTTTATATACAGGATGCTTAAAAAATACAATCTCTGCCTTTTTGCATTGAAGAAAATTCAGACCTGACAAATCAAATTTCTTAGCATTTATTATCTATGGATATTTCAGCGGTGCTAAGCGGTGCGGTGCGGCGCTGCGCTGCGCTATTACCCCTCTCTCTCTCTCTCTCTCTCTCTCTCTCTCTCTCTCTCGACCTAAGTTTATTCTGGTTCATTTTCCCAAATGCAAACTTTGAAATAGTAGTTATTCTTATGGAGGAACATAAGAGAAAATAAAATTACATCATGGCCGCAAGAATGGATAAGATGCGAATTTTGTGAAAATTTCTACCACAAGAAGTATCTCTCTATAGCCATTAACTCCATTGAAATTGACTTAAGAAAATTGAATGTCTTTGCCCTGAGTGTATAGATGAACCTAAAATAGCCATGACAAATATGTCGAAAATAGATAAAGAGCTAAAGAAGAGAGACCCCACTATAGGTGAACGCGAGGAAAGAATAGCTGAATTGGAAATTTATCTCGCTGTGCTTACTGAGAATGCAGAAAATTCCACCCTGACTAAAGACCAGAAAACAATTGATCTCACTAAGAAGGTGGATAATCGAGCAAGGAATAGGGAATCAATTAAGTTAACACCTCAAACACTGATGGCCTCAAACACTGATGGAGTGATAGGTACCTGCTACTACTCTCAAGGGTTTGGACATTTTGAAAAAGATTGCAAGTTCAAGAGTGTTGATGAAATGTCCGGGAAATTTTCAGGAAAGGAATATTACTCGGAGCAGAGAAAATGTATAAACTGCAACAAGTTGAACAAACCTGCTGATCATTTAGTGGATTCAAGAAATTTTAATGTTTATGATTATGAATACTAAAAAATTTACGAAAATTAGTAACCTACTTCTATAAGATTAAACTTGACATAGCATTTTGTCACTTATAAATAAATGAGGAATGTTGGTCAGCATTGAGTTAATAAAGAATAACTAATATACTCATTTTATTTGCTTTTTAACAGTATTTATGACCAATCAAACTTTAACATTTTTCTTGGACCTTTCTCATAGAATTAATGCAGATCCTTTTTTTTATAAAATCCAAATTCATGACAATATGATATGATATAATACTCGTGTATTTTTTTTATCCTTAGAAAAAATATATAGTTAAATATACTCTTCTTTTTTAACGATTTTATGCAACGATATTAGTTATTAGTTGATTTCATTATAAAAACCAAAGATACGACAATGTGCTTTGTTAATAAGAATAGATGTTCTTTATAGTTAAATATACTCTTTATTAAATATATCGTTATACAAAACTAGCTTAGTCAATCGTACTGTATATTGGATTTACCATAAAATGAATAATATCTTTGAGTCATAATTTAATTTTAATCCATAAGTTGTCTAACAAGGCAGTAAGAAAACTATTTTCAGGTTTTCCAATCTTTTCAAATGGAACTTTAGATCCAAATTATTAGGAATTATGTTTTGCGTCATAGCGCATTAAACTTTCCCGCAAGGAATGGAGCGGCCATAAAATGAAAACTACATCTCATCTATCTAGAACTCTATTTCTAATATCTATACAGGATACTTACAAAATAAAATCTCTTCCTTTTTGTCAGGAAGAAAACTCAGAACTGACAAATCAAATTTCTTAGCATTCTAGAGCGATATATCCACGGTTCGAAGCAGTGCGATCTCTTTTTTGGACCTTTCTCATAAAATTGATCATGGGTAATTGATTTCTTTTATACACGGCAAAGTCATGATAATAATATAGAATACGTATGTTTTTTTTTAATTGAGTTTCTATTGTTTTAACGATTTAATGCAAAAAAGCAACCTATACATTGTAACGATATTAGTTATTAGATCATATTTTTTATAGAAGCCAGATATGACAATAATGTGCTTCTTTCTTAATAAGAATAGAAGGTCTTAATAGTTTGATATACACTTTTTTACTAGAGATGTCGTCATGCATATATAGTTCATATGTACTGTATATTGGATTTCCTATAAATTGTATATCTTTTGATCACAATTGAATTTTAATACATGAAATTGTTTAACGAAACAGCATGAAAACCTTATTTGCAGGTTTTCCAACTTTTTCAAATGGAACTTTAGATCCCAGTTATCAGAAATTATGTTTTGCGTTATAGCGCACGGGTTGTCGGCATTAAACTTTCCCGCAATGAATGTAGCGGCCATAAAATGAAAACTACCGCCATCTCATCTATCTAGAACTCAATATCTAATATCTATAGAGGATGCTTGCAAAATACAATCTCGGCCTTTTTTGCCATGAAGAAAATTCAGAACTGACAAATCAAAATTCTTAGCATATCTATAGCATCGATATATCCGCGGTTCGGAGCAGTGCTTTGCGGTCTCTCTCTCTCTCTCTCTCTCTCTCTCTCTCTCTCTCTCTCTCTCTCTCTCTCTCTCTCTCTCTCAAATTTGTAGATGGCACATAAAAGAAAATAAAATTACATCACCGAAAATCACCCTCCCCGTGGAAAGGAGTAAGTGCGGATTGAATAAGAATTTTGTGATAATTTCTACCACAAAAAGTGAATCTCTATATACATTAAATCCGGTGATGTTAACTTTAAGGAAATGGAATGGCTTTTCCGTGTGTGTGGAGATGAAGCCAAAATAGCCATGCCGAATATGACGAAAATGGAGAAAGAGCTGAAGAATACAGATGACTATGGGTGAACGTAAAGCGAGAATCGTCGAATTGGAAAATCATTTCGCTACTCTTCCTCGGGATGCAGAAAATTCCACCCAGACTACGGACCCGAAAATAAATTGATTTAATAAGAATTTGTATAACCTAGCGAAGAATATGAAATCAATTAAATTAACACTTTAAACACAAATGGCCCCAAAAATGAAATGACGACGCAGGCTTTCAAAAATAAGGAAAAAATACCTATTATAAAATAAAAAAAAACATCAACTGTAAAAACTGAAAAGAAAAATGAATAATATGCACATACGGATATACCAATCTTTATACGAAGTCAACTTCAAATGAAAATGCTGCTGTAAGATTAGCTAAAGAAAATGTCCGATGAAGTAGCAAACAAGATTCAAACAATAGTTGCCGACATTGAGACGAGGAAAGGTGGGAAGTTGAAACCTAAAATAATGATAGGCAATGTATACAATGATGAAGATGAAGTATTAAATGCTTTGGTTCAAATTAATTGTTGTCTGGACCAGATTCAAAATGGAGAAAGGAATGTTGAAATGTGATCCTGAAGTTCGTAAAGCTATTCATAATAATGGTAATGGTGGCCAAGTTGTGTTGTGATGGGGTACTTGAATCATACGTGATGGGTACCATGTGTTCACCTGCTACCGCTGTGGAAAGTATGAACATTTTGAAAAAAGTTCCAAGTTCAAGACTGATGATAAAGACTGGGAGAAATGTTCAGGAATTATACCACCAAAGAATAACTAACACCAGATAAACTACACCATGTTGAATAAACCTAATCATTATATAGTGAATTCGAGGAATTGCAAAGCTTATGATTTGGAATTGTAGATATTGCCAGAAAATACAGATCATGAATACTAGGGAAGTTATAAATTGCGGCTATGTAAATATTCAATCTGTTTGTAACAAAACAATTCAGATTCAAGAGCTGGGAAATGGGAAATATTTTGTTAGATACGGAACTAAAGTTTTACCTGTTCTCATGAATGTTTTGATAATGTGGATTTGACAATAAACGCCGGTTATGCTGTGTCATATGCAAAATACATAAGATTGTATACGTAAAGCAGCCCTGTAAGTAAGTAAGTAAGTGGACAGCAAAGTTAGCAGCGGTGGACAAACGGGCCCTGAGCAGTCTTTTTCTAGTGAAATTAGTTTCGCTCAGTATGGAAAATCATAAGTGGTGAATAACTTTTAATGAAATTTTATTGTCACTAGATTTAGAAAACATTATCTATTCCACGTGTGAATATATAAAAGGAACGAGTAAATGATTTGTCAGAATGTGGACGATATAAATCCTAAATTTTGATTTTTATCTGCTCTATAGGAATAGTGCACTTGAAATCTACAATAGATTTTTATCTTCAAGTGTAGTGCAGTTGAAATCTACAATAGGTTTTATCTAAAGTGTAGTGCACTCAAAATCTACAATAGATTTTTATCTAAACTGTAGTGCAGCTGAAAACTAGGATGGATTTTTATCTACAAATGTAGTGCAGTTGAAATCTACAGTAGGTTTTTATCTGAAAGTGCAGTGTAGTTGAAATCTAGGATGGGTTTATATATATAAGTGTACTGCAGTTGAAATATACGGTAGATTTTTATCTAAGTGCAGTGCAGTTGAAATATTGGATGGGATTATATCGAGAAGTGTAGTGCAGTTGAAATCTAAAGAAAAAATATTTTTTATCTACGTACAGTGCAATTGAAATCTAGGATGGATTTTTATCTACAAGTGTAGTGCAGTTGAAATCTACAATAGATTTTTTAACTAAAGTGTAGTGCAATTGATATCTATGATGATTTTTTTATAAAGTGTAGTGCAATTGGTATCTAGGATGGACTTTCATCTATAAGTGCTGTGCAGTTGAAAGCTACTTTATAATAGATTTTTATCTGTAAGTGCAGTGCAGTGAAATCTAGGATGGATTTTTATCTATAAGTTTAGTGAAGTTGAAATCTACAATAGATTCTTATCTAAAGTGTAGTGCAGTTGATATCTAGGATTGATTTTTATCTATAAGTGTAATGCAGTTGAAATCTACAGTATATTTTTATCAGTAAGTGCAGTGCAGTTGAGTTATAATATAAGATGGATTTTTATCTATAAGTGTAGTGCAGTTGAAATCTGGGATTACTGCAATGAGAAAGGAAATTATATGAGTGTGGCATATTTAAGAAGGACTGATTATGAATAAAATCAGCTGTATATTGCTGCAATAAGAAAGGGAATATATATTAGTGTAGCATATTTGAGAAGGATTGATAATGAATAAATGCAGCTGTATATTACTGCAATGAAAAAGGAGCTTGTACTAGTGTAGCATATTTGAAAAGGACTGATTAGGAATAAATGCAGCTGTATATTACTGCAATGAGAAAGGAAATTTATATTAGTGTAGCATATTTTAGAAAGACTGATTATGAATAAATGCAGCTGTATATTACTGCAATGAGATAGGAACTTCTATTAGTGTAGCATATTTGAGAAGGACTGATTATGAATAAATGCAGCTTTATATCAATGCAATGAGAAATGAACTTGATATTAGTGTAGCATATTTGAGAGGAACTGATTATGAATAAATGCAGCTGTATATTATTGCAATGAGAAGGAGGATTATATTAGTGTAGCATATTTGAGAAGGACTGATTATGAATAAATGCAGCGGTATATTACTGCAAAGAGAGAGGAACTTGATATTAGTGTAGCATATTTTAGAAGGACTCATTATGAATAAAGGAAGATATATATTAATGCAACGAGAAAGGAACTTATATTAGTGTAACATTTTCGAGAAGGACTGATTATGAATAAATGTAGCTATAAATCAGTGCAATGAGAAAGGAACTTATTTTAGTGTCGCATATATTAGAATGATTTATTATGAATACGTGTAGCAGTATATTACTGAAATAAGAAAGGAACTTTATATTATTGGAGCATATTTGAGAAGGACTGATTATGAACAAAAGTAGTTGTATATTCGTGCAATGAGAAAGGAACTTATTTTAGTGTAGCATTTTTGAGAAGGACTAATTATGAATAACTGCGACTGTATATTACTAAAATGAGGAAGGAACTTTATAATTGTGTAGTATTTTTGAGGACTGACTATGAATAAATGCAGCTGTATATTACTGCAATAAGAAAGGAGCTTGTATTATTGTAACATATTTGAGGAGGACTGATTATGAATAAATGCTTCTGAATACTACTGCAATGGAAAAGGAACTTTATATTAGTGTAGCATATTTGAGAAAGACTGATTATGAATAAATGCAGCTGTATATTACTGCAATGAGAAAGAGGCTTATATCAGTGTAGCATATTTGAGAAGAACTGATTATAAAAAAATGCAGCTGTATATTACTGCAATGGGAAAGGAAGTTTATATTAGAGTAGCCTATTTGAGAAGGACTGATTATGAATAAATGCAGCTGTATATTACTGCAATGAGAAAGGACCTTATATTAGTGTAGGATATTTGAAAAGGACTAATTAGGAATAAATGCGGCTGTAAATTACTGTAATGAGAAAGGAGCTTGTATTAGTGTAGCATATTTGAGAAGGACTGATTATAAATAAATGCAACTCTATATTACTGTAAAGAAAAAGGAACTAATAATAGTGTAGCATATTTGAGAAGGACTGATTATGAATAAATTTAGCTGTATATTACTGCAATGCGAAAGGAACTTATTTTAGTGTCGCATATTCGAGAAGGCTTCATTATGAATAAGTGTTACTGTACATTAATGAAGTGAGAGAGGAACTTTATATTAGTGTAGAATATTTTAAAAAGGACTGATTATGAATAAATGCAGCTGTATATTACTACAATGATAAAGGAACTTAATATTAGTGTAGCATATTTAAAAAGGATTGATTATGAATAAATGCAGCTGTATATTACTGCAATGAGAAAGGAACTTTATATTAGTGTAGCATATTTGAGAAAGGACTGATTATGAATAAATGCCGCTGTATATTACTACAATGAGAAAGGAACTTGATATTAGTGGAGCATATTTGAGATGGACTGATTATGAATAAATGGAGCTGTATATAACTGCAATGAGAAAGGGGCTTGTATTAGTGTAGCTTATTTGAGATGGACTGATTATGAATAAATGGAGCTGTATATAACTGCAATGAGAAAGGGGCTTGTATTAGTGTAGCTTATTTGAGAAGGACTGATTATGAATAAATGCGGCTGTATATTACTACAATGAGAAAAGAGCTTGTATTAGTGTAGCATATTTAAAAAGGACTGATTATGAATAAATGCAGCGGTATATTACTGCAATGATAAAGGAACCTCATATTAGTGTAGCATATTTGAAAAGGACTGATTATGAATAAATGTAGCTGTATATTACTGCAATGAGAAAGCAGCTTATATTAGTGTAGCATATTTGAGAAGGACTGATTATGAATAAATGCAACAGTATATTACTGCAATGAAAAAGGAGCTTGTATTATTGTAGCATATTTGAGAAGGACTGATTAGGAATAAATGCAGCTGTATATTAATGCATTGAGAAAGGAGCTTGTATTAGTGTAGCATATTTGAGAAGGACTGATTATGAATAAATGCAGCTGTATATTTTACAATAATAAAGGAACTTAATATTAGTGTAGCATATTTGAGAAGGACTTATTATGAATAACTGCAGCGGTATATTACTACAATGAGAAAGGAACTTGATATTAGTGTAGCATATTTGAACAGGACTGATTATGAATAAATGCAGCTGTATATTACTGCAATGAGAACGCAGCTTATATTAGTGTAGCATATTTGAGAAGGAAAGATTATGAATAAATGCAACAGTATATTACTGCAATGAGAAAGGAGCTTGTATTATTGTAGCATATTTGAGAAGGACTGATTAGGAATAAATGCAGCTGTATATTAATGCATTGAGAAAGGACCTTGTATTAGTGTAGCATATTTGAGAAGGACTGATTATGAATTAATGCAGCTGTATATTACTGCAATGAGAAAGGAACTTGATATTATTGTAGCATATTTGATATAGACTGATCATGAATAAAGGCAACTGTATATTATTGCAATGAGAAAGGAGCTTGTATTATTGTGGCATATTTGAGAAGGACTGAATATGAATAAATGCAGCTATATATTTTGCAATAATAAAGGAACTTAATATTAGTGTAGCATATTTGAGAAGGACGGATTATGAATAACTGCAGCGGTATATTACTATAATGAGAAAGGATCTTGATATTAGTGTAGATTTTTTGAGAAGGACTGATTATGAATAAATGCAGCTGTATAATACTACAATGAGAAAGGAAGTTGATATTAGTGTAGCATATTTGAGAAAGACTGATTATGAATAAATGCAGCGGTATATTACTGCAATGATGAAGGAACTTGATATTAGTGTAGCATATTTGAGATTGACTGATTACGAACAAATGCAACTGTATATAACTGCAATGAGAAATGAGTTTTTATTATTGTAGCATATTTGACAGGGACTGATTATTAATAAATGTAGCTGTATATTACTGCAATGAGAAAGGAACTTGATATTAGTGTTGTATATTTGAGAAGGACTGATTATGAATAAATGCTTCTGAATACTACTGCAATGAGAAAGGTACTTGATATTTGTGTAGCATATTTGAGAAGGGCTGATTATGAATAAGTGCAGCTGTAGATCACTGCAATGAGAAAGGAGCTTGTATTAGTGTAGTATATTTGAGAAGGACTGATTATGAATAAATGCAGCGGTATATTACTACAATGAGAAAGGAACTTGATATTGGTATAGCATATTTGAGAAGTACTGATCATCAATAATTGCAGCTGTATATTACTGCAATGAGAAGGAGGTTTATATTAGTGTAGCATACTTGAGAAGGACTGATTATGAATAAATGTAGCGGTATATTACTACAATGAGAAAGGAACTTGATATTAGTGTAGTGTATTTGAGATGGACTGATTATGAATAAATGCAGCTTTATATTACTACAATGATAAAGGAACTTTATATTAGTGTAGCATATTTGAGAAGGACTGATTATGGATAAATGCAGCTTTATATTACTACAATGAGAAAGGAACTAGATATTAGTTTAGCCTTTTAGAGAAGGACTGATTATGAATAAATGCACTTGTATATTACTAAAATGAGAAAAGAAGTGGTTATTAGTGTAGCATATTTGAGAAGGACTGATTATGAATAAATGCAGCTGTATATCACTGCAATGAGAAAGAAACTTGATACTAGTGTAGCATATTTGAGAAGGACTGAATATGAATAAATGCAGCTGTATACTACTGCAATGAAAAAGGAACTTGATATTAGTCTGGCATATTTGAGAAGGGCTGATTATGAATAAATGCAGCTGTATATTACTACAATGAGAAAAGAACTTGATATCAGTGTATCATATTTGAGAAGGACTGATTATGAATAAATGCAACAGTATATTACTGCAATGAGAAAGGATCTTGTATTATTGTAACATATTTGAGAAGGGCTGATTAGGAATAAATGCAGCCGTATATTACTGCATTGAGAAAGGAGCTTGTATTAGTGTAGCATATTTGAGAAGGACTGACTCTGAATAAATGTAGCTGTATATTACTGCAATGAGATAGGAACTTGATATTAGTGTAGCATATTTGAGATAGACTGATCACGAATAAAGGCAACTGTATATTACTGCAAGGAGAAATGAGCTAGTTTTAGTGTAGCATATTTGAGAAGGACTGATTATGAATGAATGAATCTGTATATTACTGCAATGAGAAAGGACCTTGATATTAGTGTAGCATATTTGAGATAGACTGATCATGAATAAAGGCAACTGTATATTACTGTTATGAGAAAGGAGATTGTATTATTGTAGCATATTTGAGGAGGACTGATTATGAATAAAGGTAGCTGTATATTACTGCAATGAGAAAGGAACTTGATATTAGTGTAGCATATTTGAGATAGACTGATCATGAATAAAGGCAATTGTATATTACTGCAATGAGAAAGGAGCTTGTATTATTGTAGCATATTTCAGAGGGACTGATTAGGAATAAATGCAGCTGTATATTACTGCAATGAGAAAGGAGCTTGTTTTAGTGTAGCATATTTGAGAAGGACTGATTATGAATAAATGAAGCTGTATATTACTGCAATGAGAAAGGATCTTGATATTAGTGTGGCATATTTGAGATAAACTGATCATAAATAAAGGCAACTGTATATTACTGTTATGAAAAAGGAGCTTGTATTATTGTAGCATAATTGAAAAGGACTGATTAGGAATAAATGCAGCTGTATATTACTGCAATGAGAAAGGAGCTTGTTTTAGTGTAGCATATTTGAGAAGGACTGATTATGAATAAATGTAGCTGTATATTACTGCAATGAGAAAGGACCTTGATATTAGTGTAGCATATTTGAGAAGGACTGATTATGAATAAATGCAGCAGTATATTACTACAATGATAAAGGAATTTAATATTAGTGTACCATAATTAAGAAGGACTGATCATGAATAAATGCAGCTGCATATTACTGCAATGATAAATGAACTTTATATTAGTGTAGCCTTTTTGAGAAGGACTGATTATAAAAAATGCAGCTGTATACAAGCTGATATTAGAAAGGAAGTTGATATTAGTCTAGCATATTTGAGAAGGACTGATTATGAATAAATGCAGCGGTAAATTACTACAATGAGAAAGGAAGTTGATATTTGTGTTGCATATTTGAGAAGGACTGATTATAAATAAATGCAGCTGTATATTACTACAATAAAAAAGGAACTTTATATTAGTGTGGCATATTTGAGAAGGGCTGATTATGAATAAATGCAGCTGTATATCACTGCAATGAGAATGGAGCTTTTATTAGTGTAGCATATTTGAGAAGGATTGATTATGAATAAATGCAGCGGTATATTACTACAATGAGAAAGGAACTTGATATTAGTGTAGCATATTTGAGAAGGACTGATTATGAATAAATGTAGCTGTTTATTATTGTCATGAAAAAGCAGCTTATATTACTGTAGTATATTTGAGAACGACCGATTATGGATAAATGCAGCTGTATATTACTGCAATGAGAAAGGAGCTTATATTAGTGTAGCATAATTAAGAAGGACGGATTATGAATAAATGCAGCGGTATATTACTACAATGAGAAGGAAACTTGATATTAGTGTAGCATATTTAAGATGGCTGATTATGAATAAATGCAGCTGTATATTACTGCAATGAGAAAGGAGCTTGTATTAGTGTAGCATATTTGAGATGGACTGATTATGAATAAATTCAGCTGTATATTATTGCAATGGAAAGGGATCTTGTATTAGTGTAGCATATTTGAGAAGGACTAATTATGAATAAATGCATTTGTATATTACTGCAATGAGAAAGGAGCTTATATTAGTGTAGCATTAGTGTAGCATATTTGAAAAGGACTGATTATAAATAAATGGAGCTGTATATTACTGCAATGAGAAAGGAACTTGATATTAGTGTAGAATAATTGAGATGGACTGATTATGAATAAATGCAGCTGTACAATATTATAATGAGAAAGGAGCTTGTATTATTTTAACATATTTGAGAAGGACTGATTAGGAATAATTGAAGCAGTATATTACTACAATGAGAAAGGAAGTTGATATTAGTGTAGCATATTTGAGAAGGACTGATTATGAAGAAATGCAGCGGTATATTACTGCAATGAGAAAGGAGACTGTATTAGTGTAGCATATTTGAGAAGGACTGATTATGAATTTATGCAGCGGTATATTACTACAATGAGAAAGGAACTTAATATTAGTGTAGCATATTTTAGAAAGACTGATTATGAATAAATGCAACTGTATATTACTGCAATGAGAAAGGAGCTTGTATTGTTGTAGCATATTTGAGAAAGATTGATTAGGAATAAATGCAGCTGTATATTACTGCATTGAGGAATAAGCTTGTATTAGTGTAGCATATTTGAAAAGAACTGATTTTGAATAAATGCAGCTGTATATTACTGCAATGAGAAAGTTACTTGTATTTTTGTGGCGTATCTGAGAAGGACTAATTAGGAATAAATGCAGCTGTATATTACTGCAATGAGAAAGGAACTTATAAGAGTGTAGCATATTTGAGAAGGACTGATTATGAATAAATGCAGAGGTATATTACCACAATGAGAAAATAACTTGATACTAGTGTAGCATATTTGAGAAGGACTGATTA
This sequence comes from Palaemon carinicauda, assembly GCF_036898095.1. Lineage (NCBI taxonomy): Eukaryota > Metazoa > Arthropoda > Malacostraca > Decapoda > Palaemonidae > Palaemon > Palaemon carinicauda. The sequence continues at coordinate 71,714,122 of NC_090739.1, forward strand.
TGAAAAAATGCAACAGTATATTACTGCAATGTGAAAGGAGCTTGTATTATTGTAGCATCTTTAAGAAGGACTGATTAGGAATAAATGCAGCTGTATATTACTGCATTGAAAAAGGAGCTTGTATTAGTGTAGCATATTTGAGAAGGACTGATTTTGAATAAATGCAGCTGTATATTACTGCAATGAGAAAGGAACTTGATATTAGTGTAGCATATTTGAGAAGGGCTGATTATAGATAAATGCAGCTGCATATTACTACAATGAGAAAGGAACTTGATATTAGTGTAGCATATTTGAGGAGGACTAATTATGAATAAATGCAGAGGTATATTACTACAATGAGAAAAGAGCTTGTATTAGTGTAGCATATTTAAAAAGGACTGATTTTGAATAAATGCAGCTGTATATTACTGCAATGATAAAGGAACTTTATATTAGTGTAGCATATTTGAAAAGGACTGATTATGAATAAATGTAGCTGTATATTACTGCAATGAGAAAGCAGCTTATATTAGTGTAGCATATTTGAGAAGGACTGATTATGAATAAATGCAACAGTATATTACTGCAATGAAAAAGGAGCTTGTATTATTGTAGCATATTTGAGAAGGACTGATTAGGAATAAATGCAGCTGTATATTAATGCATTGAGAAAGGAGCTTGTATTAGTGTAGCATATTCGAGAAGGACTGATTATGAATAAATGCAGCTGTATATTACTGCAATGAGAAAGGAACTTAATATTATTGTAGCATATTTGATATAGACTGATCATGAATAAAGGCAACTGTGTATTATTGCAATGAGAAAGGAGCTTGTATTATTGTAGCATATTTGAGAAGGACTGATTATGAATAAATGCAGCTGTATATTTTACAATAATAAAGGAACTTAATATTAGTGTAGCATATTTGAGAAGGACTGATTATGAATAACTGCAGCGGTATATTACTACAATGAGAAAGGAACTTGATATTAGTGTAGCATATTTGAAAAGGACTGATTATGAATAAATGCAGCTGTATATTACTGCAATGAGAACGCAGCTTATATTAGTGTAGCATATTTGAGAAGGAATGATTATGAATAAATGCAACAGTATATTACTGCAATGAGAAAGGAGCTTGTATTATTGTAGCATATTTGAGAAGGACTGATAAGGAATAAATGCAGCTGTATATTAATGCATTGAGAAAGGAGCTTGTATTAGTGTAGCATATTTGAGAAGGACTGATTATGAATTAATGCAGCTGTATATTACTGCAATGAGAAAGGAACTTGTATTATTGTAGCATATTTGATATAGACTGATCATGAATGCAACTGTATATTATTGCAATGAGAAAGGAGCTTGTATTATTGTGGCATATTTGAGAAGGACTGAATATGAATAAATGCAGCTATATATTTTGCAATAATAAAGGAACTTAATATTAGTGTAGCATATTTGAGAAGGACTGATTATGAATAACTGCAGCGGTATATTACTACAATGAGAAAGGATCTTGATGTTAGTGTAGCTTTTTTGAGAAGGACTGATTATGAATAAATGCAGCTGTATAATACTACAATGAGAAAGGAAGTTGATATTAGTGTAGCATATTTGATAAGGACTGATTATGAATAAATGCAGCGGTATATTACTGCAATGATGAAGGAACTTGATATTAGTGTAGCATATTTGAGATTGACTGATTACGAATAAATGCAACTGTATATAACTGCAATGAGAAATGAGTTTTTATTATTGTAGCATATTTGAGAGGGACTGATTATTAATAAATGTAGCTGTATATTACTTCAATGAGAAAGGAACTTGATATTAGTGTAGTATATTTGAGAAGGACTGATTATGAATAAATGCTTCTGAATACTACTGCAATGAGAAAGGAACTTGATATTAGTGTAGCATATTTGAGAAGGGCTGATTATGAATAAGTGCAGCGGTATATCACTGCAATGAGAAAGGAGCTTGTATTAGTGTAGTATATTTGAGAAGGACTGATTATGAATAAATGCAGCGGTATATTACTACAATGAGAAAGGAACTTGATATTGGTATACCATATTTGAGAAGTACTGATTATCAATAAATGCAGCTGTATATTACTGCAATGAGAAGGAGGTTTATATTAGTGCAGCATACTTGAGAAGGACTGATTATGAATAAATGTAGCGGTATATTACTACAATGAGAAAGGAACTTGATATTAGTGTAGCGTATTTGAGATGGACTGATTATGAATAAATGCAGCTTTATATTACTACAATGATAAAGGAACTTTATATTAGTGTAGCATATTTGAGAAGGACTGATTATGAATAAATGCAGCTTTATATTACTACAATGAGAAAGGAACTTGATATTAGTTTAGCCTTTTTGAGAAGGACTGATTATGAATAAATGCACTTGTATATTACGAAAATGAGAAAAGAAGTTGTTATTAGTGTAGCATATTTGAGAAGGACTGATTATGAATAAATGCAGCTGTATATTACTGCAATGAGAAAGGAGCTTGTATTAGTGTAGCATATTTGAGATGGACTGATTATGAATAAATGCAGCTGTATATTACTGCAATGAGAAAGGAGCTTGTATTAGTGTAGCATATTTGAGAAGGACTAATTAGGAATAAATGCAGCTGTATATTACTGCAATGAGAAAGGAGCTTATATTAGTGTAGCATTAGTGTAGCATATTTGAAAAGGACTGATTATAAATAAATGCAGCTGTATATTACTGCAATGAGAAAGGAACTTGATATTAGTGTAGAATAATTGAGATGGACTGATTATGAATAAATGCAGCTGTACAATACTATAATGAGAAAGGAGCTTGTATTATTTTAACATATTTGAGAAGGACTGATTAGGAATAATTGAAGCAGTATATTACTACAATGAGAAAGGGACTTGATATTATTGTAGCATATTTGAGATGGACTAATTATGAATAAATGCAGCGGTATATTTCTACAATGAGAAAGGAACTTGATATTAGTTTAGCATATCTAAGAAGGACTGATTATGAATAAATGCAGGGGTATATTACTTCAATGAGAAAGGAACTTGATATTAGTGTAGCATATTTGAGAAGGACTGGTTATGAATAAATGCAGCTGTATATTACTGCAATGAGAAAGGATCTTGATATTAGTGTAGCATATTTGAGAAGGGCTGATTATGAATAAATGCAGCTGCATATTAGTACAATGAGAAAGGAACTTGATATTAGGATAGCATATTTGAGAAAGACTAATTATGAATAAATGCAACAGTATATTACTGCAATGAGAAAGGAGCTTGTATTATTGTAGCATATTTGAGAAGGACTGATTAGGAATAAATGCAGCTGTATATTACTGCATTGAAAAAGGAGCTTTTATTAGTGTAGTATATTTGAGAAGGACTGATTAGGAATAAATGCAGCTGTATATTACTGCAATGAGAAAGGAGCTTGTATTATTGTAGCATATTTGAGAAGGACTGATTATGAATAACTGCAGCGGTATATTACTACAATGAGAAGACAACTTGATGTTAGTGTATACTTTTTGAGAAGGACTGATTATGAATAAATGCAGCTGTATAATACTACAATGAGAAAGGAAGTTGATATTAGTGTAGCATATTTGAGAAGGACTGATTATGAATAAAAGCAGCGGTATATTACTGCAATGAGGAAGGAACTTGATATTAGTGTAACATATTTGAGAAGGGCTGATAATGAATAAATGCAGCTGTATATTACTGCAATGAGAAAGAAGATTGTATTAGTGTAGCATATTTGAGAAGGACTGATTATGAATTAATGTAGAGGTATATTACTAAAATGAGAAAGGAACTTGATATTGGTGTAGCATCTTTGAAAAGGACTGATTATGAATAAATGCAGCTGTATATTACTGCAATGAGAAGGAGGTTTATATTAGTATAGCATACTTGAGAAGGACATTTTATTAGTAAATGCAACTCTATATTACTGGAATGAGAAAGGAATTTATAATAGTGTAGCATATTTGAGAATAACTGATTATGACTAAATGTAGCTGTATATTACTGCAATGAGAAAGGACCTTGATATTAGTGTAGCATATTTGAGATGGACTGATTATGAATAAATGCAACTGTATATTACTGCAATGAGAAAGGAGCTTTTATCATTGTAGCATATTTGAGAGGGACTGATTATTAATAAATGTAGCTGTGTATTAATGCAATGAGAAAGGAACTTTATATTAATATAGAATATTTGAGAAGGGCTGATTATGAATAAATGCAGCTGTGTATTAATACAATGAGAAAGGAACTTGATATTAGTGTAGCCTTTTTGAGAAGGACTGATTATGAATAAATGAAGCTGTATATTACTTCAATGAGAAAGGAAGTTGATATTAGTGTAGCATATTTGAGAAGGACTGATTATAAATAAATGCAGCGGTATATTACTACAATGATAAAGAAAACTTGATATTATTGTAGCCTTTTTGAGAAGGACTGATTAGGAATAAATGCAGCTGTATATTACTGCATTGAGAAAGGAGCTTTTATTAGTGTAGCATATTTGAGAAGGACTGATTATGAATAAATGTAGATTTTTATTACTGCAATGAGAAAGGAACTTTATATTAGTTTAGCATATTTGAGAATGACTGATAATGAATAAATGCAGCTGTATATTACTGTCAAGAGAAAGCAGCTTATATTACTGTAATACATTTGAGAAGGACTGATTATGGATAAATGCAGCTGTATATTACTGCAATGAGAAAGGAAGTTGATATTAGTGTAGCATATTTAAGAAGGACTGATTAAGATTAAATCAGGCTGTATATTACTGCCATGAGAAAGGAGCATGTATTAGTGTAGCATATTTGAGGAGGACTGATTATGAATAAATGCTGCTGTATATTACTGCAATGAGAAAGGAACTTGTATTAGGGTAGCATATTTGAGAAGGACTGATTATGAATAAATGCAGCGATATATTACTACAATGAGAAAGGAACTCGATATTAGTGTAGCATATTTGAGAGGGACTGATTATAAATAAATGCAGATGTATATTACTGCAATGAAAAAGGAAGTTTATATTAGTATAACCTATTATAGAAGGATTGATTATAAATAAAGGAAGATGTGTATTACTGCAATGAGAAAGGAAATTTTATTACTGTAGCATATTTGAGAAGGACTGATTATGAATAAAAGAAGCTCTATATTACTGCAAAAAGAAAGGGACTTCATAATAGTGTAGCATATTTAAGAGAGACTGAATAAGAATAAATACAGCTGTATATTCCTGCAATGAGAAAGGAACTAGATATTAGTGTGTAGTTGAAAAAGACTGATTTATGAAAAAAAAACTGCTTTATATCAATGCAATGGAAAAGGAACACCATATTAGTTTAGCGTAATTAATTAAAACTGACTATCAATAAATGCAGCTGTATATTACAGCAATGAGAGAGGAACTTATGTTAGTGTAGCATATTTGAGGAGGACTGATTATGAATAAAGGAAGCTGTATATTACTGCAATGAGAAAGGCACTTGATATTAGTGTAGCATATTTGAAATGGACTAATTATGAATAATTTAATCTGTTCAATAGTGCAATGAGAAAGGAAGTTGATATTAGTCTTGCATATTTACGAGAAACTGATTATGAATAAATGCAGCTGTATATTACTGCAATCAAAGAAGAGCTTGTATTACTGTAGCATATTTGCGAAGGACTAATTATGAATAAATGCAGCTGTATATTACTGCAATCAGAGAGGAGCTTGTATTACTGTAGCATATTTGAGAAGGACTAATTATGAATAAATGCAGCTGTATATTACTGCAATGAGAAAGGAACTTGATATTAGCGTAGCATATTTGAGAAGGACTGATTATGAATAAATGCAGCTGTATACTACTGCATTGAGAAAGGGACTTGATATTAGTGTAGCATATCTTAGGACTTATTATGAATAAATGCAGCTGTATATTACTGCAATGAGAAAGGAACTTGATATTAGCGTAGCATATTTGAGAAGGACTGATTATGAATAAAGGAAGATATAAATTACTGCAACGAGAACGGAACTTATATTATTGTATCATTTTCGAGAAGGACTGATTATGAATAAATGTAGCTATAAATCAGTGCAATGAGAAAGGAACTTATTTTAGTGTCGCATATAAAAGAATGATTTATTATGAATAAGTGTAGCTGTATATTACTGAAATAAGATAGGAACTTTATATTAGTGGAGCATATTTGAGAAGGACTGATTATGAACAAAAGTAGCTGTATATTACTGCAATGAGAAAGGAACTTATTTTAGTGTAGCATTTTTGAGAAGGACTGATTATGAATAAGTGCGACTGTATATTACCGTAATAAGAAAGGAACATTATAATTGTGTAGTATTTTTGAGAAGAACTGACTATGAATAAATGCAGCTGTATATTACTGCAATACGAAAGGACCTTCTATTTGTGTAGCCTATTTGAGAAGTATTGATTATGAATAAATTCAGTTGTATATTACTGCAATGAATAAAGGAGCTTGTATTATTGTAGCATATTTGAGAAGGACTGATTATGAATAAATGAAACTGTATATTACTGCAATGGGAAAGGAGATTGTATTATTTTAGCATATTTTAAAAGGACTGATTAGAAATAAATGCAGCTGTATATTACTGCATTGAGAAAGGAGCTTTTCTTAGTGTAGCATATTTAAGAAGGACTGATTATGAATAAATGTAGATGTTTATTACTGCAATGAAAGAGGAACTTTATATTAGTTTAGCATATTTGAGAATGACTGATAATGAATAAATGCAGCTGTATATTACTGTCATGAAAAAGCAGCTTATATTACTGTAGTACATTTGAGAAGGACTGATTATGGATAAATGCAGCTGTATATTACTGCAATGAGAAATGAAGTTGATATTAGTGTAGCATATTTAAGAAGGACTGATTTAGATTAAATCAGGCTGTATATTACTGCCAAGGGAAAGTAGCTTGTATTAGTGTAGCATATTTGAGAAGGACGGATTATGAATAAATGCAACTGTATATTACTGCAATGAGAAAGGAACTTGTATTAGGGTAGCATATTTGAGAAGGACTGATTATGAATAAATGCAGCGGTATATTACTACAATGAAAAAGGAATTCGATATTAGTGTAGCATATTTGAGAGGGACTGATTATGAATAAATGCATATGTATATTTCTGCAATGAAAAAGGAAGTTTATATTAGTATAGCATAATATAGAAGGATTGATTATAAATAAAGGAAGATGTATATTACTGCAATGAGAAAGGAACTTTTATTACTGTAGCATATTTGAGAAGGACTGATTATGAATAAAGGAAGCTCTATATTACTGCAATGAGAAAGGGACTCCATAATAGTGTAGCATATTTGAAAAAGACTGATTATGAATAAAAGAAGCTCTATATTACTGCAATAAGAAAGGGACTTCATAATAGTGTAGCATATTTAAGAGAGACTGATTAAGAATAAATACAGCTGTATATTCCTGCAATGAGAAAGGAACTAAATATTAGTATGTAGTTGAAAAAGACTGATTTATGAAAAAACCGCTCTATATCAATGAAATGGAAAAGGGACATCATATTAGTATAGCGTAATTAATCAAGACTGAGTATGAATAAATGCAGCTGTATATTACAGCAATGAGAGAGGAACTTATGTTAGTGTAGCATATTTGAGAAGGACTGATTATGAATAAAAGAAGCTCTATATTACTGCAAAAAGAAAGGGACTTCATAATAGTATAGCATATTTAAGAGAGACTGAATAAGAATAAATACAGCTGTATATTCCTGCAATGAGAAAGGAACTAGATATTAGTGTGTAGTTAAAAAAGACTGATTTATGAAAAAAAAAAACTGCTTTATATCAATGCAATGGAAAAGGAACACCATATTAGTTTAGCGTAATTAATTAAAACTGACTATCAATAAATGCAGCTGTATATTACAGCAATGAGAGAGGAACTTATGTTAGTGTAGCATATTTGAGGAGGACTGATTATGAATAAAGGAAGCTGTATATTACTGCAATGAGAAAGGCACTTGATATTAGTGTAGCATATTTGAAATGGACTGATTATGAATAATTTAATCTGTTCATTAGTGCAATGAGAAAGGAAGTTGATATTAGTCTTGCATATTTACGAGAAACTGATTATGAATAAATGCAGCTGTATATTACTGCAATCAAAGAGCTTGTATTACTGTAGCATATTTGAGAAGGACTAATTATGAATAAATGCAGCTGTATATTACTTCAGTGACAAAGGTGCTTGTATTAGTGTATCATATTTGAAAGGACTGATTATGAATAAATTTAGCTATATATTACTGCAATGAAAAAGCAACTTGATATTAGTGTAGCATATTTGAGAGGGACTGATTATGAATAAATGCAGCTTTATATTACTGCATTGAGAAAGGAGCTTGTATTAGTGTAGCATATTTAAGAAAGACTGATTATGAATAAATGCAGCTGTATATTACTGCATTGAAAAAGGGACTTGATATTAGGCTAGCATATTTGAGAAGAACCGATTATTAATAAATGCAGCTGTTTATTACTGCAATGAGAAGGAGGTTTATATTAGTGTAGCATACTTGAGAAGGACATTTTATGAATAAATGCAACTGTATATTACTGCAATGAGAAAGGAGCTTTTATTAGTGTAGCATATTTGAGAAGGACTAATTATGAATAAATGCAGATTTATATTACTGCAATGAGAGAGGAACTTTATATTAGTGTAGCATATTTTAGAAGGACTGATTATGAATAAAGGAAGATATAAATTACTGCAGCGAGAAAGGAACTTATATTAGTGTAACATTTTCGAGAAGGACTGATTATGAATAAATGTAGCTATAAATCAGTGCAATGAGAAAGGAACTTATTTTATTGTCGTATATAATAGAATGATTTATTATGAATAAGTGTAGCTGTATATTAATGAAATGAGAAAGGAACTTTATATTAGTGTAGCATATTTGAGAAGGACTGATTATGAATAAATGCAGCTGTATATTACGACAATGATAAAAGAACTTAATATTAGTGTAGCATATTTGAGAAGTATTGATTATGAATAAATGCAGCTGTATATTACTGCAATGAAAAAGGAACTTGATATTAGTGTGGCATATTTGATATGGACTGATTATGAATAAATGCAGCTGCATATTACTGCAGTGAAAAAGGACCTCTTATTAGTGTAGCATATTTGCAAATGACTGATTATGAATATATGTAGCTGTATATTACTGCAATGAGAAAGGAACTTGATATTAGCGTAGCATATTTGAGAAGGATTAATTATGAATAAATGCAACTATGTTACTGCAAAGAGAAAGGAGCTTGTACTATTGTAGCATATTTGAGAAGGACTGATTATGAATACCTGCAGCTGTATATTACTTCAATGAGAAAGGAACTTGATATTAGCGTAGCATATTATAGAAGGACTGATTATGAATAAATGCAGCTTTATATTATTACAATGAGAAAGGAACTTGATATTAGTGTAGCATATTTGAGAGGAACCGATTTTGAATAAATGCAGCTGTATATTACTGCAATGAGAAGGGAGCTTGTATTATTGTAGCATATTTGGGAAGCACTGATTAGGAAAAATTGCAGCTGTATATTACTGCATTGAGATAGGATCTTGTATTAGTGTAGCATATTTGAGAAGGACTGATTATGAATAAATGCAGCTGTATATTACTGCAATGAGAAAGGAACTTGATATTAGTGTAGCATATTTTAGAAGGGCTCATTATGAATAAAGGAAGATATATATTACTGCAACGAGAAAGTAACTGATATTAGTGTAACATTTTCGAGAAGGACTGATTATGAATAAATGCAGCTATAAATCACTGCAATGAGAAAGGAACTTATTATAGTGTCGCATATAATAGAATGATTTATTATGAATAAGTGTAGCTGTATATTACTGAAATGAGAAAAAACTTTATATTAGAATAGTGTTTTTGAGAAGGACTGATTATGAATGAATGCAGCTGTATATTACTGCAATAAGAAAGGAGCTTGTATTGGTGTAGCATATTTGAGAAGGATTGATTTTGAATAAATTCATTTGTGTATTACTGCAATGAATAAAGGAGCTTGTATTATTGTAGCATATTTGAGAAGGACTGGTTATGAATAAAAACAGCGGTATATTACTAAAATGAGAAGGGAACTTGATATTAGTGTAGCATATTTGAAAAGGAAAGATTATGAATAAATGCAACTGTATATTAATGCATTGAGAAAGGAGCTTGTAATATTGTAGCATATTTGGGAAGGACTGATTATGAATAAAGGCAACTGTGTATTACCGAAATGAGAAAGGAACTTTATAATTGTGTAGTATTTTTGAGAAGGACTGATTTGGAATAGATGCAGCTGTATATTACTGCATTGAGATAGGAGCTATTATTAGTGTAGCATATTTGAGAAGGACTGATTATGAATAAATGCAGATGTATAGTACTGCAATGAGAGAGGAACTTGATATTAGTGTAGCATATTTTAGAAGGACTGATTATGAATAAAGGAAGATATATATTACTGCAACGAGAAAGGAACTTATATTAGTGTAACATTTTCGAGAAGGACTGATTATGAAGAAATGTAGCTATAAATCAGTGCAATGAGAAAGGAACTTATTTTAGTGTCACATATAATAGAATGATTTATTATGAATAGGTGTAGCTATATATTACTGCAATGAGAAAGGAACTTGATATTAGTGTAGCATATTTGAGAAGGACTGATTATGAATAAAGGCAATTGTATATTACTGCAATAAGAAAGGAGTTTGTATTATTGTAGCATATTTGTGAAGGACTGATTATGAATAAAGGCAACTGTATATTACTGCAATAAGAAAGGAGCTTGTATTATTGTAGCATATTAGAGAAGGACTGATTAGGAATAAATGCTGCTGTATATTACTGCAATAATAAAGGAGCTTGTATTATTGTAGCATATTTGAGAAGGACTGATTAGGAATAAATGCAGCTTTATATTACTGCACCAAGAAAGGAACTTGATATTAGTGTAGCATATTTGAGAGTAACTGATTATGAATAAATGTAGCTTTATATTACTTCAATGAGAAAGCAACCTGATATTAGTTTAGCATATTTGAGAAAGACTGGTTATGAATAAATGCAGCTTTATATTACTGCAATGAGAAGGGAGCTTGTATTAGTGTAGCATATTTGAGAAGGATTGTATATTACTGCAGTGAGAAAGTAACGTGATATAGTGTAGCATATTTTAGGACTGATTATGAATAAACGCAGCTGTATATTACTGCAATGAAAAAAGAGCTCTTATTAGTGTAGCATATTTACGAAGGACTGATTATGAATACCTGCAGCTGTATATTACTACAATGAGAAAGGAGCTTTTATTAGTGTAGCATATTTGAGAAGGACTGATTATGAATAAATGCAGCGGTATATTACTGCAATGAAAGAGGAATGTGATATTAGTGTAGCATATTTTAGAAGGACTGATTATGAATAAAGGAAGATATACATTACTGCAACGAGAAAGGAACTTATATTAGTTAACATTTTCGAGAAGGACTGATTATGAATAAATGTAGCTATAAATCAGTGCAATGAGAAAGGAACTTATTTTAGTGTCGCATATAATAGAATGATTTATTATGAATAAGTGTAGCTGTATATTACTGCAATAAGAAAGGAGCTTGTATTAGTGTAGCATATTTGAGAAGGATTGATTATGAATAAATTCAGTTGTATATTACTGCAATGAATAAATGAACTTGTATTATTGTAGCATATTTGAGAAGGACTGATTATGAATAAATGCAGCGGTATATTACTACAATGAGAAAGGAACTTGATATTTGTGTAGCATATTTGAAAAGGACTGATTATGAATAAATGCAACTGTATATTAATGCAATGAGAAAGGACCTTGTATTATTGTAGAATATTTGGGAAACACTGATTATGAATAAAGGCAACTGTATATTACCGAAATGAGAAAGGAACTTTATAATTGTGTAGTATTTTTGAGAAGGACTGACTATGAATAAATGCAGCAATGTGGAATGTGATGAGGTTATATGGAGTTGGTGGAAGGTTGTTGCAAGCAGTGAAAAGTTTCTACAAAGGTAGTAAAGCATGTGTTAGAATAGGAAATGAAGTGAGTGATTGGTTTCCGGTGAGAGTGGGGCTGAGACAGGGATGTGTGATGTCGCCGTGGTTGTTTAACTAGTATGTTGATGGAGTGGTGAGAGAGGTGAATGCTCAAGTGTTTGGACGAGGATTAAAACTGGTAGATGGGAATGACCATGAATGGGAGGTAAATCAGTTGTTGTTTGCAGATGATACTGTACTAGTTGCAGACACAGAAGAGAAGCTTGACCGACTAGTGACAGAATTTGGAAGGGTGTGTGAGAGAAGGAAGTTGAGAGTTAATGTGGGTAAGAGTAAGGTTATGAGATGTACGAGAAGGGAAGGTGGTGCAAGGTTGAATGTCATGTTGAATGGAGAGTTACTTGAGGAGGTGGATCAGTTTAAGTACTTGGGGTCTATTGTTGCAGCAAATGGTGGAGTGGAAGCAGATGTACGTCAAAGAGTGAATGAAGGTTGCAAAGTGTTGGGGGCAGTTAAAGTAGTAGTAAAAAATAGAGGGTTGGGCATGAATGTAAAGAGAGTTCTATATGAGAAAGTGATTGTACCAACTGTGATGTATGGATCGGAGTTGTGGGGAATGAAAGTGATGGAGAGACAGAAATTGAATGTGTTTGAGATGAAGTGTCTAAGGAGTATGGCTGGTGTATCTCGAGTAGATAGGGTTAGGAACGAAGTGGTGAGGGAGAGAACGGGTGTAAGAAATGAGTTAGCGGCTAGAGTGGATATGAATGTGTTGAGGTGGTTTGGCCATGTTGAGAGAATGGAAAATGGTTGTCTGCTAAAGAAGGTGATGAATGCAAGAGTTGATGGGAGAAGTACAAGAGGAAGGCCAAGGTTTGGGTGGATGGATGGTGTGAAGAAAGCTCTGGGTGATAGGAGGATAGATGTGAGAGAGGCAAGAGAGCGTGCTAGAAATAGGAATGAATGGCGAGCGATTGTGACGCAGTTCCAGTAGGGCCTGCTGCTTCTTCCGGTGCCTTAGATGACCGCGGAGGTAGCAGCAGTAGGGGAGTCAGCATTATGAAGCTTCATCTGTGGTGGAAATGTGGGAGGTTGGGTTGTGGCACCCTAGCAGTACCAGCTGAAATCGGTTGAGTCCCTGATTAGGCTGAAGGAACAGAGAGAGTAGAGGTCCCCTTTTTGTTTTGTTTCAGTGTTGGTGTCGGCTACCCCCCAAAATTGGGGCAAGTGCCTTGGTATATGGATGGATGGATATTTTAGAAGGACTGATTATGAATAAAGGAAGATATATATTACTGCAACGAGAAAGGAACTTATATTAGTGTAACATTTTCAAGAATGACTGATTATGAATAAATGTGGCTATAAATCAGTGCAATGAGAAAGGAACTAATGTCAATGTCACATATAGTAGATTGATTTATTATGAATAAATGCAGCTGTATATTACTGCAATGAGAAAGGAGCTTGTATTACTGTAGCATATTTGAGAAGGATTGATTATGAATAAATTCAGTTGTATATTACTGCAATGAATAAAGGAGCTTGTATTATTGTAGCATATTTGAGAAGCACTGATTATGAATAAATGCAGCGGTATATTACTACAATGAGAAAGGAACTTGATATTAGTATAGCATATTAGAAAAGGACTGATTATGAATAAATGCAACAGGGTATTAATGCAATGAAAACGGAGCTTGTAATATTGTAGCATATATGGGAAGGACTGATTAGGAATAAATGCAGCTGTATATTACTGCATTGAGATAGGAGCTTTTATTAGTGTAGCATATTTGAGAAGGACTGATTATGAATAAATGCAGCTGTATAGTACTGCAATGAGTGAGGAACTTGATATTAGTGTACCATATTTTAGAAGGTGCCAGTGATGGGAGATGAGAATGGGAGAGAGATTACAATAGATGAAGTGAGGAGAGCACTAGATGAAACGAGAGTAGGAAAAGCATCTGGTATGGATGGTGTGAAAGCTGAGATGTTGAAGGAAGGGGGTGTGACTGTACTTGAATGGTTGGTGAGATTGTTTAATATGTGTTTTGTGTTGTCAATGGTACCAGTAGATTGGGTTTGTGCATGTATTGTACCACTATATAAGGGTAAGGGAGATGTGCATGAGTGTTGTAATTCAAGAGGTATTAGTTTGTTGAGTGTAGTTGGAAAAGTGTATGGTAGAGTATTGATTAATAGGATTACGGATAAAACAGAGAATACAATCTTGGAAGTACAGGGTGGTTTTAGAAGAGGTAGGGGTTGTATGAATCAGATTTTTACAGTTAGGCAGATATGCGAGAAATATTTAGCAAAAGGTAAGGAGGTGTATGTTGCGTTTATGTATCTGGAGAAAGCATATGATAGAGTTGATAGGGAAGCAATGTGGAATGTGATGAGGTTATATGGAGTTGGTGGAAGGTTGTTGCAAGCAGTGAAAAGTTTCTACAAAGGTAGTAAAGCATGTGTTAGAATAGGAAATGAAGTGAGTGATTGGTTTCCGGTGAGAGTGGGGCTGAGACAGGGATGTGTGATGTCGCCGTGGTTGTTTAACTAGTATGTTGATGGAGTGGTGAGAGAGGTGAATGCTCAAGTGTTTGGACGAGGATTAAAACTGGTAGATGGGAATGACCATGAATGGGAGGTAAATCAGTTGTTGTTTGCAGATGATACTGTACTAGTTGCAGACACAGAAGAGAAGCTTGACCGACTAGTGACAGAATTTGGAAGGGTGTGTGAGAGAAGGAAGTTGAGAGTTAATGTGGGTAAGAGTAAGGTTATGAGATGTACGAGAAGGGAAGGTGGTGCAAGGTTGAATGTCATGTTGAATGGAGAGTTACTTGAGGAGGTGGATCAGTTTAAGTACTTGGGGTCTATTGTTGCAGCAAATGGTGGAGTGGAAGCAGATGTACGTCAAAGAGTGAATGAAGGTTGCAAAGTGTTGGGGGCAGTTAAAGGAGTAGTAAAAAATAGAGGGTTGGGCATGAATGTAAAGAGAGTTCTATATGAGAAAGTGATTGTACCAACTGTGATGTATGGATCGGAGTTGTGGGGAATGAAAGTGATGGAGAGACAGAAATTGAATGTGTTTGAGATGAAGTGTCTAAGGAGTATGGCTGGTGTATCTCGAGTAGATAGGGTTAGGAACGAAGTGGTGAGGGAGAGAACGGGTGTAAGAAATGAGTTAGCGGCTAGAGTGGATATGAATGTGTTGAGGTGGTTTGGCCATGTTGAGAGAATGGAAAATGGTTGTCTGCTAAAGAAGGTGATGAATGCAAGAGTTGATGGGAGAAGTACAAGAGGAAGGCCAAGGTTTGGGTGGATGGATGGTGTGAAGAAAGCTCTGGGTGATAGGAGGATAGATGTGAGAGAGGCAAGAGAGCGTGCTAGAAATAGGAATGAATGGCGAGCGATTGTGACGCAGTTCCAGTAGGGCCTGCTGCTTCTTCCGGTGCCTTAGATGACCGCGGAGGTAGCAGCAGTAGGGGAGTCAGCATTATGAAGCTTCATCTGTGGTGGAAATGTGGGAGGTTGGGTTGTGGCACCCTAGCAGTACCAGCTGAACTCGGTTGAGTCCCTGATTTGGCTGAAGGAACAGAGAGAGTAGAGGTCCCCTTTTTGTTTTGTTTCAGTGTTGGTGTCGGCTACCCCCCAAAATTGGGGGAAGTGCCTTGGTATATGGATGGATGGATATTTTAGAAGGACTGATTATGAATAAAGGAAGATATATATTACTGCAACGAGAAAGGAACTTATATTAGTGTAACATTTTCAAGAATGACTGATTATGAATAAATGTGGCTATAAATCAGTGCAATGAGAAAGGAACTAATGTTAATGTCACATATAGTAGATTGATTTATTATGAATAAGTGTAGCTATATATTACTGCAGTGAGAAAGGAACTTGATTTTAGTGTAGCATATTTGAGAAGGACTGAGTATGAATAAAGGCAACTGTATATTACTGCAATTAGAAAGGAGTTTGTATTATTGTAGCATATTTGAGAAGGACTAATTAGGAATAAATGCAGCTGTGTATTACTGCAATGAATAAAGGAGCTTGTATTATTGTAGCAAATTTGAGGACTGATTAGGAATAAATGTAGCTTTATATCACTGCACTGAGAAAGGAACTTGATATTAGTGTAGCATATTTGAGAGGAACTGATTATGAATAAACGTAGCTGTATATCACTGCCATGAGAAAGAAGCTTGTATTAGTGTATCATATTTGAAAGGACTGATTATGAATAAATTGAGCTGTATATTACTGCAATGAGAAAGCAACTTGATATTAGTGTAGCATATTTGAGAAAGACTGATTATGAATAAATGCAGCTTTATATTACTGCAATGAGAAAGGAGCTTGTATTAGTGTAGCATATTTGAGAAGAACTATTATCAATAAATGCAGCTGTATATTACTGCAGTGAAAAAGTAACGTGATATTAGTGTAGCATATTTTAGAACTGATTATGAATAAACGCAGCTGTATATTATTGCAATGAAAAAGGAGCTCTTATTAGTGTAGCATATTTACGAAGGACTGATTATGAATACCTGCAGCTGTATATTACTGCAATGAGAAAGGAGCTTTTATTAGTGTAGCATATTTGAGAAGGACTGATTATGAATAAATGCAGCGGTATATCACTGCAATGAATGAGGAACGTGATATTAGTGTAGCATATTTTAGGAGGACTGATTATGAATAAAGGAAGATATACATTACTGCAACAAGAAAGGAACTTTTATTAGTGTAACATTTTCGAGAAGGACTGATTATGAATAAATGTAGCTATAAATCAGTGCAATGAGAAAGGAACTTATTTTAGTGTCGCATATAATAGAATGATTTATTATGAATAAGTGTAACTGTATATTACTGAAATGAGAAAGGAACTTTATATTAGTGTAGCATATTTGAGAAGGACTGATTATGAACAAAAGTAGCTGTATATTACTGCAATGAGAAAGGAATTTATTTTAGTGTAGCATTTTTGAGAAGGACTGATTATGAATAAGTGCGACTCTATATTACCGAAAGGAGAAAGGAACTTTATAATTGTGTAGTATTTTTGAGAAGGACTGACTATGAATAAATGCAGCTGTATATTACTGCAATAAGAAAGGAGCTTGTATTAGTGTAGCATATTTGAGAAAGATTGATTATGAATAAATTCTGTTGTATATTACTGCAATAAATAAAGGAGCTTGTATTATTATAGCATATTTGAGAAGGACTGATTATGAATAAATGCTTCTGAATACTCCTGCAATGCGAAAGGAACTTTATATTAGTGTAGTATATTTGAGAAAGACTGATTTTGAATGAATGAAGCCGTATACTACTGCAATGAGAAAGAAGCTTATATCAGTGTAGCATATTTGAGAAGGACTGATTATGAATAAATGCAGCTGTACATTACTGCAATGAGAAAGCAAGTTGATATTAGAATAGCATATTTGAGAAGGACTGATTATGAATGAATGCAGCTGTATATTACTGCAACGAGAAAGGAGCTTGTATTAGTGTAGCATACTTGAGAAGGACTGATTATGAATAAATGCAACTCTAAATTACTGTAATGAGAAAGGAACCTATATTAGAGAGGCATATTTGAGAAGGACTGATTATGAATAAACTTAGCTGTATATTACTACAATAAGAAAGGAATTTAATATTAGTGTCGCATATTTGAGGAGGATTGATTATGAATAAATGCAGCTGTATATTACTACAATGATAAAGGAACTTAATATTAGTGTAACATATTTGAGAAGGACTGATTATTAATAAATGCAGCTGTATATTACTGCAATGAGAAAGGAACTTGATATTAGTGTCGCATATTTCAGATGGACTGATTATGAATAAATGCAGCTGTATATTACTGCATTGAGAAAGGGACTTGATATTAGTGTAGCATATTTTAGGACTGATTATGAATAAATGCAGCTGTATATTACTGCAATGAAAAAGGAGCTCTTATTAGTGTAGCATATTTGCGAAGGACTGATTATGAATACATGCAGCTGTATATTACTGCAAAAAGAAAGCAGCTTGTGTTAGTGTAGCAAATATGAGAAGGACTGATTATGAATAAATGCAGTTGTATATTACTGCAATGAATAAAGGAGCTTGTATTATTGTAGCATATTTGAGAAGCACTGAATATGAATAAATGCAGGGGTATATTACTACAATGAGAAAGGAACTTGATATTAGTGTAGCATATTAGAAAAGGACTGATTATGAATAAATGCAACAGTATATTAATGCAATGAAAAAGGAGCTTGTATTATTGTAGCATATTTGTGAAGGACTGATAAGGAATAAATGCAGCTGTATATTACTGCATTGAGATAGGAGCTTTTATTAGTGTAGCATATTTGAGAAGGACTGATTATGAATAAATGCAGCTGTATAGTACTACAATGAGTGAGGAACTTGATAGTAGTGTACCATATTTTAGAAGGACTGATTATGAATAAAGGAAGATATATATTACTGCAACGAGAAAGGAACTTTATATTATTGTAGCATAATTGAGAATGACTGATTATGAATAAATGTGGCTATAAATCAGTGCATTGAGAAAGGAACTTATTTTAGTGTCACATATAATAGAATGATTTATTATGAATAAGTGTAGCTATATATTACTGCAATGAGAAAGGAACTTGATATTAGTGTAGCATATTTGAGATGGACTGAGTATGGATAAAGGCAACTGTATATTACTGAAATTAGGAAGGAGTTTGTATTATTTTAGCATATTTGAGAAGGACTGATTATGAATAAAGGCAACTGTATATTACTGCAATAAGAAAGGAGCTTGTATTATTGTTGCATATTTGAGAAGGACTGATTAGGAATAAATGCAGCTGTATATTACTGATATAATAAAAGAGCTTGTATTATTGTCGCATATTTGAGAAGGACTGATTAGGAATAAATGTAGCTTTATATTACTGCACTGAGAAAGGAACTTGATATTAGTGTAGCATATTTCAGAGGAACTGATTATGAATAAATGTAGCTGTATATCACTGCCATGAGAAAGGAGCTTGTATTAGTGTATCATATTTGAAAGGACTGATTATGAATAAATTAAGCTGTATATTACTGCAATGAGAAAGCAACTTGATATTAGTGTAGCATATTTGAGAAAGACTTAATATGAATAAATGCAGCTTTATATTACTGCAATGAGAAAGGAGCTTGTATTAGTGTAGCATATTTGAGAATAATTGATTATGAATAAATGCAGCTGTATATTATTGCATTGAGAAAGGGACTTGATAATAGTTTAGCATATTTGAGAAGGACTATTATGAATAAATGCAGCTGTATATTACTGCAGTGAGAAAGTAACGTGATATTAGTGTAGCATATTTTAGAACTGATTATTAATAAATGCAGCTGTATATTATTGCAATGAAAAAGGAGCTCTTAATAGTGTAGCATATTTACGAAGGACTGATTATGAATACCTGCAGCTGTATATTACTGCAATGAGAAAGGAGCTTTTATTAGTGAAGCATATTTTAGAAGGACTGATCATGAATAAAGGAAGATATACATTACTGCAACGAGAAAGGAACTTATATTAGTGTAACATTTTCGAGAAGGACTGATTTTGAATAAATGCAACAGTATATTAATGCAATGAAAAAGGAGCTTGTATTATTGTAGCATATTTGAGAAGGACTGGTTATGGAAAAATTCTTCTGAATACTACTGCAATGAGAAAGGAACTTTATATTAGTGTAGCATATTCGAGAAAGACTGATTTTGAATAAATGCAGCTGTATACTACTGCAATGAGAAAGAAGCTTATATCAGTGTGGCATATTTGAGAAGGACTGATTATGAATAAATGCAGCTTTATATTACTGCAATGAGAAAGGAAGTTGATAGTAGAGTAGCATATTTGAGAAGGACTGATTATGAATGAATGCAGCTGTATATTACTGCAACGGGAAAGGAGCTTGTGTTAGTGTAGCATATTTGAGAAGGACTGATTATGAATAAATGCAACTCTATATTACTGTAATGAGAAAGGAACTTATATTAGCGAGGCATATTTGAGAAGGACTGATTATGAATAAACTTAGCTGTATATTACTACAATAAGAAAGGATCTTAATATTAGTGTCGCATATTTGAGGAGGATTGATTATGAGCAAGTGTTGCTGTATATTAATGAAATGAGAAAGGAACTTGATATTAGTGTAGCATATTTGAGAAACTGATTATGAATAAATGAAGCTGTATATTACAACAATGAGAAAGGAACTTCATATTAGTGTAGCATATTTGAGAAGGACTGATTATGAATAAATGCAGCGGTATATTACTACAATAAGAAAGGAACTTGATATTAGTGTAGCATATTTGAGAAGGACTGATTATAAATAAATGCAGCTGTATATTACTGCAATGAGAAAGGAGCTTGTATTAGTGTAGCATATTTGAGAAGGACTGATTATGAATAAATGCAATTCTATATTACTGTAATGAGAAAGGAACTTATATTAGTGAAGCATATTTGAGAAGGACTGATTATGAATAAACTTAGCTGTATATTACTGCAATGAGAAAGGAACTTAATATTAGTGTCGCATATTTGAGGAGGATTGATTATGAATAAGTGTTGCTGTATATTAATGAAATGAGAAAGGAACTTTATATTTATGTAGCATATTTGAGAAGGACTGATTATGAATGAATGCAGCTTTATATTACTACAGTGATAAAGAAAATTAATATTAGTGTAACATATTTGAGAAGGACTGATTATTAATAAATGCAGCTGTATATTACTACAATGAGAAAGGGACTTGATATTAGTGTAGCATATTTCAGATGGACTGATTATGAATAAATGCAGCTGTATATTACTGCATTGAGAAAGGGACTTGATAACAGTGTAACATATTTTAGGACTGACTATGAATAAATGCAGCTGTATATTACTGCAATGAAAAAGGAGCTCTTATTAGTGTAGCATATTTGCGAAGGACTGATTATGAATACATGCAGATCTATATTACTGCAATGAGAAAGGAACTTGATATTAGCGTAGCATATTTTAGAAGGACTGATTATGAATAAATGCAGCTGTATATTACTGCAATGAGAAAGGCGCTTTTATTAGTGTAGCATACTTGAAAAGGACACTTTATGAATAAATGCAAATGTATATTACTGCAATGAGAAAGAAGCTTTTATTAGTGTAGCATATTTGAGAAAGACTGATTATGAATAAAAGCAGCAGTATATTACTACAATGAGAAAGGAACTTGATATTAGTGTAGCATATTTGAGAAGGGCTGATTATGAATAAATAGCTGTATATCACTACAATAAGAAAGGAACTTGATATTAGTGTAGCATATTTGAGAAAGACTAATTATGAATAAATGCAGCTGTATATCACTACAATGAGAAAGGAGCTTATATTAGTGTAGCATATTTGGGAACGACTGATTATGAATAAATGCAGATTTATATTACTGCAATGAGAGAGGAACTTTATATTGGTGTAGCAAATTTTAAAAGTACTGATTATGAATAAAGGAAGATATATATTACTGCAACAAGAAATGAACTTATATTAGTGTAACATTTTCGAAAAGGACTGATTATGAATAAATATAGCTATAAATCAGTGCAATGAGAAAGGAACTTAGTTTAGTGTCGCATATAATAGAATGATTTATTATGAATAAGTGTAGCTGTATATTACTGAAATGAGAAAGGAACTTTATATTTGTGAAGCATATTTGAGAAGGACTGATTATGAACAAAAGTAGCTGTATATTACTGCAATGAGAA
Source organism: Palaemon carinicauda (assembly GCF_036898095.1). Classification (NCBI taxonomy): domain Eukaryota; kingdom Metazoa; phylum Arthropoda; class Malacostraca; order Decapoda; family Palaemonidae; genus Palaemon; species Palaemon carinicauda. Next base: position 71,736,187 of record NC_090739.1, read on the forward strand.
AGGCATTTATTTTAGTGTAGCATTTTTGAGAAGGACTGATTATGAATAAGTGTGACTGTATATTACCGAAATGAGAAAGGAACTTTATAATTGTGTAGTATTTTTGATAAGGAGTGACTATGAATAAATGCAGCTGTATATTACTGCAATAAGAAAGGAGCTTGTATTAGTGTAGCATATTTGAGAAAGACTGATTATGAATAAATTCAGTTGTATATTACTGCAATGAATAAAGGAGCTTGATATTATTGTAGCATATTTGAGAAGGACTGATTATGAATAAATGCTTCTGAATACTACTGCAGTGAGAAAGGAACTTTATATTAGTGTAGCATATTTGAGAAAGACTGATTTTGAATAAATGCAGCAGTATACTACTGCAATGAGAAAGAAGCACATATCAGTGTAGCATATTTGAGAAGGACTGATCATGAATAAATACAGCTGTATATTACTGCAATGAGAAAGCAGCTTGTATTAGTGTAACATATTTGAGAAGGACTGATTATGAATAAATCCAGCTGTATATTACTGCAATAAGAAAGGAGCTTGTATTATTGTCGCATATTTGAGATGGACTGATTATGAATAAATGCAACTCTATATTACTGTAATGAGAAAGGAACTTATATTAGTGAAGCTTATTTGCGAAGCACTGATTATGAATAAACTTAGCTGTATATTACTGCAATGAGAAAGGAACTTAATATTAGTGTTGTATATTTAAGGAGGATTGATTATGAATAAGAGTTGCTGTATATTAATGAAATGAGAAAGAACTCTATATAAGTGTTGCATATTTGAGAAGGACTGATTGTGAATAAATGCAGCTGTGTATTACTACAATGATAAAGGATCTTAATATTAGTGTAGCATATTTGAGAAGGACTGATTATGAATAAATGCAGGTGTATATTACTGCAATGAGAAAGGAACATGATATTAGTGCAGCATATTTGAGATGGACTGATTATGAATAAATGCCGCTGTATATTACTGCAATGAGAAAGGAGCTTGTATTAGTATAGCATATTCGAGAAGGACTGATTATGAATAAATGCAGCTGTATATTACTGCAATGAGAAAGGAACTTGATATTAGTGCAACATATTTGAGATGGACTGATTAAGAATAAATGTAGCTGTATATTACTGCAATGAGAAACGAACTTTATATTAGTCTAGCATATTTGAGAAGGACTGATTATGAATAAATGCAATTGTGTATTACTACAATGATAAAGGATCTTAATATCATTGTAACATATTTGAGAAGGACTGATTAGGAATAAATGCAGCAGTATATTACAACGGTGATGAAGGAACTTAATATTATTGTAGCATATTTGAGATGGATTGATTAGGAATAAATGCAGCTGTATAATACTGCAATGAGAAAGGAACTTGATATTAGTGTAGCATATTTGAGAAGGACTGATTATGAATAAAGGCAGCTGTATAATCCCGCAATGAGAAAGGAGCTTTTATTAGTGCAGCTTATTTCAGAGGACTGATAAGGAATAAATGCGGCTTTATATTACTGCAATGAGAAAGGAGCTTGTATTATTGTAGCATATTTGAAAAGGACTGATTAGGAATAAAAGCAGCAGTATATTACTACAATGAGAAAGGAACTTGATATTAGTGTAGCATATTTGAGAAGGGCTGATTATGAATAAATAGCTGTATATCACTACAATAAGAAAGGAACTTGATATTAGTGTAGCATATTTGAGAAAGACTAATTATGAATAAATGCAGCTGTATATCACTACAATGAGAAAGGAGCTTATATTAGTGTAGCATATTTGGGAAGGACTGATTATGAATAAATGCAGCTGTATATCACTACAATGATAAAGGAACTTAATATTAGTGTACCATATTTGAGAAAGACAAAATTAATAAATGCAGCGGTATATTGCTACAATGAGAAAGGAAGTTGATATCACTGTAGCCTTTTTGAGAATGACTGATTATGAATAAATGCAGCTGTATATTACTACAATGAGAAAGGAAGTTGATATTACTGAGGCATATTTGAGAAGGACTGATTATGAATAAATGCAGCGGGATATTACTACAACGAGAAAGGAACTTGATATTAGTGTAGCATATATGAGAAGGACTGATTATAAATAAATGCAGCTGTATATTACTGCAATGAAAAAGGAACTTGATATTAGTGTAGCATATTTGATGAGGTCTGATTAAGAATAAATGCAGCTGTATATCACTGCAATGAGAAAGGAGCTTGTTTTAGTTTAGCATATTTGAGGACTGATTATGAATAAATGCAGCGGTATATTACTACAATAAGAAAAAATTGATATTAGTGTAGCATATTTGAGAAGGACTGATTATGAATAAATGAAACTGTACATTACTGCATTGAGAAAGGAGCTTGTATTAGTGTAGCATATTTGAGAAGGACTGATTATGAATAAATGCAGCTGGGTATTACTACAATGAAAAAGGAACTTTATATTAGTGTAGCATATTTGAGAAGGACTGATTATGAATAAATGCAGCTGTATATTACTGCAATGAGAAAGGAGCTTGTATTACTGTAGCATATTTGAGAAGGACTGATTATGAATAAATGCAACTCTATTACTGTAATGAGAAAGGAACTTACATTAGTGTCGCATATTTGAAGAGGATTGATTATGAATAACTATTGCTGTATATTAATGAAATGAGAAAGGAACTTCATATTAGTGTAGCATATTTGAGAAGGACTGATTATGAATAAATGCAGCTGTATATTACTACAATGAGAAAAGAACTTGATATTAGTGTAGCATATTTGAGAAAGACTGATTATGAATAAATGCAACTGTATATTACTGCAATGAGAAAGGAGCTTGTATTATAGTAGCATATTTGAGAAGAACTGATTATGAATAAATGCAACTCTATATTACTGTAATAAGAAAGGAACTTATATTAGTGTCGCATATTTGAGAAGGGCTGATTATGAATAAATGCAGCTGTATATTACTACAATGAGGAAAGACCTTGATATTAGTGTAGCATATTTGAGAAGGACTAATTAAGAATAAATGCAGCAGTATATTACTACAATGAGAAAGGAACTTGATATTAGTGTTGCATATTTGAGAAGGACTGGTTATGAATAAATGCAGCTGTATATTGCTACAATGAGAAGGGAACTTGATATTAGTGTAGCATATTTGAGAAGGACAAATTATGAATAAATGCAGTTTTATATTACTACAATGAGAAAGGAGTTTATATTAGTGTAGCATATTTGGGAAGGACTGATTATGAATGAATGCAACAGTATATTACTACAATGATGAAGGAACTTAATATAAGTGTACCATATTTGAAAAGGACTGGGCATGAATAAATGCAGCGGGATATTACTACAATGAGAAAGGAACTTGATATTAGTGTAGCATATTTGAGAAGGACTGATTATGAATAAATGCACCGGTATATTACTAAAATGAGAAAGGAACTTGATATTAGTGTAGCATATTTGAGAAGGACTGATTATAAATAAATGCAGCTGTGTATTACTGCAATGAGAAAAGAACTTGATATTAGTGTAGTATATTTGAGAAGGGCTGATCATGAATAAATGCAGCTGTATATCACTGCAATGAGAAAGGAGCTTGTTTTAGTTTAGCATATTTGAGAAGGACTGATTATGAATAAATGGAGCGGTATATTACTACAATGAGAAAAAATTGATATTAGTGTACCATATTTGAGAAGGACTGATTATGAATAAATGAAACTGTATATCACTGCAATGAGAAAGGAGCTTGTATTATTGTAGCATATTTGAGAAGGACTGATTAGAAATTAATGCAGCTGTATATTACTACAATGAGAAAGGAGCTTGTATTGGTATAGCATATTTGAGAAGGACTGATTATGAATAAATGCAGCGGGGTATTACTGCAATGAGAAAGGAACTTTATATTAGTGTAGCATATTTGAGATGGACTGATTATGATTAAATAAGACTGTATATTGCTGCAATGAGAAAGGAGCTTGTATTATTGTAGCATATTTGAGAAGGACGGATTAGAAATAAATGCAGCTGTATATTGATGCAATGAGAATGGAGCTTGTATTAGTGTAGCATATTTGAGAAGGACTGATTATGAATAAATGCAGCGGGGTATTACTGCAATGAGAAAGGAACTTGATATTAGTGTAGCATATTTGAGATGGACTGATTATGAATAAAGGCAACTGTATATTACTGCACTGAGAAAGGAGCTTGTATTATTGTAGCATATTTGAGAAGGACTGATTAGGAATAAATGCACCTGTATATGACTGCAATGAGAAGTGAGCATGTATTAGTGCAGCATATTTAAGAAGGACTGATTATGAATAAATGCAGCTGTATATTACTGCATTGAGAGAGGTAATTGATAATTGTTTAGCATATTTGAGAAGGACTAATTATGATTAAATGCAGCTGTATATTACCGCAGTGAGAAAGTAACATTATATTAGTGTAACATATTTTAGGACTGATTATGAATAAACACAGCTGTATATTACTGCAATGAAAAAGGAGCTCTTATTAGTGTACTATATTTACGAAGGACTGATTATGAATACATGCAGCTGTATATTAATGCAATGAAAAAGGAACTTTATATTAGTGTAGCATATTTCAGAAGAACTGATTATGAATAAATACAGCTTTATATTACTGTAATGAAAAGGAAGTTTATATCATTTTAGCATATTTTAGAAAGAATGATTATGAATAAATTTATGTGTATATTACTGCAATGAGAAAGGAACTTAATATTAGTGTCGCATATTTGAAGAGGATTGATTATGGATAAGTAATGCTGTATATTAATGAAATGAGAAAGGAACTTTATATTAGTGTAGCATATCTGAGCAGGACTGATTATGAATAAATGCAGCTGTATATAACTACAATGATGAAGGAACTTAATATTAGTGTAGCATATTTGAGAAGGATTGATTAAGAATAAATGCAGCTGTATATTACTGCAATGAGAAAGGAACTTGATATTACTGTAGCATATTTGAGAAGGAGTGATTATGAATAAATGCAGCTGTATAATCCTGCTATGAGAAAGGAGCTATTATTAGTGTAGCTTATTTGAGAAGGACTGATTATGAATAAATGCAACTCTAAATTACTCTAATGAGAAAGTAACTTGATATTAGTGTAGCATATTTGATATGGACTGATTATGAATAAATTTAGCTGTATAATACTGCAATGAGAAAAGAACTTATATTAGTGTCGCATATTTGAGGAGGATTGATTATGAATAACTATTGCTGTATATTAATGAAATGAGAAAGGAACTTTATATTAGTGTAGTATATTTGAGAAGGACTGATTATGAATAAATGCAGCTGTATATTACTACAATAAGGAAGGAACTTGATATTAGTGTAGCATAATTGAGAAGGACTGATTATGAATAAATGCAACTGTATATTACTGCAATGAGAAAGGAGCTTGTATTATAGTAGCATATTTGAGAAGGACTGATTATGAATAAATGCAACTCTATATTACTGTAATAAGAAAGGAACTTATATTAGTGTCGCATATTTTAGGAGGATTGATTATGAATAACTAATGCTGTATATTAATGAAATGAGAACGGAACTTTATATTAGTGTAGCATATTTGAGAAGGACTGATTATGAATAAATGCAGCTGTATATTACTACAATGAGAAAGGAACTTGATATTAGTGTAGCATATTTGAGAAGGACTGATAATGAATAAATACAGCTGTATATTACTACAATGAGAAGGGAACTTGATATTAGTGTAGCATATTTGAGAAGGACTAATTAAGAATAAATGCAGCAGTATATTACTACAATGAGAAAGGAACTTGATATTAGTGTTGCATTTTGAGAAGGACTGATTATGAATAAATGCAGCGGTATATTACTACACTGAGAAAGGAACTTGATATTAGTGTAGCATATTTGAGAAGGACTGATTATGAATAAATGCAGCTGTATATTACTGCAATGAAAAAGGTATCTTGATATTAGTGTAGCATATTTGAGAAGGGCTGATCATGAATAAATGCAGTTTTATATTACTACAATGAGAAAGGAGTTTATATTAGTGTAGCATATTTGAGAAGGACTGATTATGAATAAATGCAGCAGTATATTACTACAATGATAAAGGAACTTCTTATTAGTGTACCATATTTGAAAAGGACTGATTATGAATAAATGCAGCGGTATATTACTATAATGAGAAAGGAACTTGATATTAGTGTAGCATATTTGAGAAGGACTGATTATGAATAAATGCAGCGGTATATTACTAAAACCAGAAAGGAACTTGATATTAGTGTAGCATATTTGAGAAGGACTGATTATAAATAAATGCAGCTGTATATTACTGCAATGAGAATGGAACTTGATATTAGTATAGCATATTTGAGAAGGGCTGATCATGAATAAATGCAGCTGTATATCACTGCAATGAGAAAGGAGCTTGTTTTAGTTCAGCATATTTGAGAAGGACTGATTAAGAATAAATGGAGCGGTATATTACTACAATGAGAAAAAATTGATAATAGTGTAGCTTATTTGAGAAGGAATTATTATGAATAAATGAAACTGTATATCACTGCAATGAGAAAGGAGCTTGTATTATTGTAGCATATTTGAGAAGGACTGATTAGAAATAAATGCAGCTGTATATTACTGCAATGAGAAAGGAGCTTGTATTGGTGTAGCTTTTTTTGAGAAGGACTGATTATGAATAAATGCAGCGGGGTATTACTGCAATGAGAAAGGAACTTGATATTAATGTAGCATATTTGAGATGGACTGATTATGAATAAAGGCAACTGTATATTACTGCAATGAGAAAGGAGCTTGTATTATTGTAGCATATTTGAGAAGGACTGATTATGAATAAATGCACCTATATATTACTGCAATGAGAAGGGAGCTTTTATTAGTGCAGCATATTTAAGGACTGAAAATGAATAAATGCAGCTGTATATTACTGCTTTGAGAGAGGAAATTGATAATTGTGTAGCATATTTGAGAAAGACTTATTATGAATAAATGCAGCTGTATATTACTGTAGTGAGAAAGTAACTTTATATTAGTGTAACAAATTTTAGGACTGATTATGAATAAACACAGCTGTATATTATTGTCATGAGAAAGCGGCTTATATTAGTGTAGCATATTTGAGAAGGACTGATTATGAATAAAGGAAGCTCTATATTACTACAATGAGAAAGGGATTTCATAATAGAGTAGCATTTTTTAAAAAGACTGATTATGAATATATACAGCTACATATTACTGCAATGAGAATAGAACTTTATATTAGTGTAGCATATTTTAGAAGAACTGATTATGAATAAATACAGCTTTATATTACTGCAATGAAAATGGAAGTTTATATTATTTTAGCATATTTTAGAAGGACTGATTATGAATAAATTTAGCTGGGTATTACTGCAATGAGAAAGGAATTTAATATTAGTGTCGCATATTTGAGGAGGATTGATTATGAATAACTAATGCTGTATATTAATGAAATGAGAAAGGAACTTTATATTAGTGTAGCATATTTGAGAAGGACTGATTATGAATAAATGCAGCTGTATATTACTACAATGAGAAAGGAACTTGATATTAGTGTAGCATATTTGAGAAGGACTGATTATGAATAAATGCAACTGTATATTACTGCAATGAGAAAGGAGCTTGTATTATAGTAGCATACTTGAGAAAGACTGATTATGAATAAATGCAACTCTATATTACTGTAATAAGAAAAGAACTTATATTAGTGTCGCATATTTGAGGAGGATTGATTATGAATAACTAATGCTGTATATTAATGAAATGATAAAGGAACTTTATATTAGTGTAGCATATTTGAGAAGGACTGATTATGAATAAATGCAGCTATATATCACTACAATGAGAAAGGAACTTGATTTTAGTGTACATTATTTGAGAAGGGCTGATCATGAATAAATACAGCTGTATATTGCTCGATGAGAAGGGAACTTGATATTAGTGTAGCATATTTGAAAAGGACAAATTATGAATAAATGCAGTTTTATATAACTACAATGAGAAAGGAGTTTATATTAGTGTAGCATATTTGGGAGGGACTGATTATGAATAAATGCAGCAGTATATTACTACAATGATAAAGGAACTTCATATTAGTGTACCATATTTGAAAAGGACTGATTATGAATAAATGCAGCGGTATATTACTACAATGAGAAAGGAACTTAATATTAGTGTAACATATCTGAGAAGGACTGATCATGAATAAATGCAGCTGTATATCACTGCAATGAGAAAGGAGCTTGTTTTAGTTCAGCATATTTGAGAAGGACTGATTATGAATAAATGGAGCGGTATATTACTACAATGAGAAAAAATTGATAATAGTGTAGCTTATTTGAGAAGGAATTATTATGAATAAATGAAACTGTATATCACTGCAATGAGAAAGGAGCTTGTATTATTGTAGCATATTTGAGAAGGACTGATTAGAAATAAATGCAGCTGTATATTACTGCAATGAGAAAGGCGCATGTAATAGTGTAGCATATTTGAGAAGGACTGATTATGAATAAATGCAGCGGGGTATTACTTCAATGAGAAAGGAACTTGATATTAGTGTAGCATATTTGAGATGGACTGATTATGAATAAAGGCAACTGTATATTACTGCAATGAGAAAGGAGCTTGTATTATTGTAGCATATTTGAGAAGGACTGATTAGGAATAAATGCACCTGTATATTACTGCAATGAGAAGGGAGCTTGAATTAGTGCAGCATATTCAAGAAGGACTGATTATGAATAAATGCAGCTGTATATTACTACATTGAGAGAGGTAATTGATAATTGTGTAGCATATTTGAGAAAGACTTATTATGAATAAATGCAGCTGTATATTACCGCAGTGAGAAAGTAACTTTATATTAGTGTAACATTTTAGTACTGATTATGAATAATCACCGCTGTATATTACTGCAATGGAAAAGGATCTCTTGTTAGTGTAGCATATTTACGAAGGACTGATTATGAAAAAATGCAACTGTATTTTACTGCAATCACAAAGGAGCTTGTATTAGTGTAGCATATTTGAGAAGGACTGATTATGAATAAATGCAGCTGTATATTATTGCAATGAGAGAGGATTTTGTATTAGAGTAACATATTTGAGGACTGATTATGAATAAATGCAGCTGTATATTACTGCAATGTGAAAGGTACTTGATATAAGTGTAGAATATTTAAAAGAAACTGTTTATGAATAAATACAGCTGTATATTGCTGAAATGAGAAAGGAACTTGATATTAGTGTAGCATATTTAGGAAGGACTAATTATGAATAAATGCAGCTGTATATTACTGCAATGAGAAAGGAGCTTTTATTAGTGTAGCATATTTCAAAGGACTGATTATGAATAAAGGAAGATATATATTACTGCAATAAAAAAGGAACGATGTTAGTGAAGCATATTTGAGAAGGACTGATTATGAATAAATGCAACTGTATATTACTGCAATGAGAAAGGAGCTTGTAGTATAGTAGCATATTTGAGAAAGACTGATTATGAATAAATGCAACTCTATATTACTGTAATAAGAAAGGAACTTATATTAGTGTCGCATATTTGAGGAGGATTGATTATGAAAAACTAATGCTGTATATTAATGAAATGAGAACGGAACTTTATATTAGTGTAGCATATTTGAGAAGGACTGTTTATGAATAAATGCAGCTGTATATTACTACAATAAGAAAGGAACTTGATATTAGTGTAGCATATTTGAGAAGGACTGATAATGAATAAATACAGCTGTATATTACTACAATGAGAAAGGAACTTGATATTAGTATAGCATATTTGAGAAGGACTAATTAAGAATAAATGCAGCAGTATATTACTACAATGAGAAAGGAACTTGATATTAGTGTTGCATATTTCAGATGGACTGATTATGAATAAAGGCAACTGTATATTACTGCAATGAGAAAGGAGCTTGTATTATTGTAGCATATTTGAGAAGGACTGATTAGGAATAAATGCACCTGTATATTACTGCAATGAGAAGGGAGCTTGAATTAGTGCAGCATATTCAAGAAGGACTGATTATGAATAAATGCAGCTGTATATTACTGCATTGAGAGAGGTAATTGATAATTGTGTAGCATATTTGAGAAAGACTTATTATGAATAAATGCAGCTGTATATTACCGCAGTGAGAAAGTAACTTTATATTAGTGTAACATTTTAGTACTGATTATGAATAATCACCGCTGTATATTACTGCAATGGAAAAGGATCTCTTGTTAGTGTAGCATATTTACGAAGGACTGATTATGAAAAAATGCAACTGTATATTACTGCAATCACAAAGGAGCTTGTATTAGTGTAGCATATTTGAGAAGGACTGATTATGAATAAAAGCAGCTGTATATTATTGCAATGAGAGAGGATTTTGTATTAGAGTAACATATTTGAGGACTGATTATGAATAAATACAGCTGTATATTACTGCAATGTGAAAGGTACTTGATATAAGTGTAGCATATTTAAAAGAAACTGTTTATGAATAAATGCAGCTGTATATTGCTGAAATGAGAAAGGAACTTGATATTAGTGTAGCATATTTAGGAAGGACTAATTATGAATAAATGCAGCTGTATATTACTGCAATGAGAAAGGAGCTTTTATTAGTGTAGCATATTTCAAAGGACTGATTATGAATAAAGGAAGATATATATTACTGCAATAAGAAAAGGAACTTGATGTTAGTGAAGCATATTTGAGAAGGACTGATTATGAATAAATGCAACTGTATATTACTGCAATGAGAAAGGAGCTTGTAGTATAGTAGCATATTTGAGAAAGACTGATTATGAATAAATGCAACTCTATATTACTGTAATAAGAAAGGAACTTATATTAGTGTCGCATATTTGAGGAGGATTGATTATGAAAAACTAATGCTGTATATTAATGAAATGAGAAAGGAACTTTATATTAGTGTAGCATATTTGAGAAGGACTGTTTATGAATAAATGCAGCTGTATATTACTACAATGAGAAAGGAACTTGATATTAGTGTAGCATATTTGAGAAGGACAGATAATGAATAAATACAGCTGTATATTACTACAATGAGAAAGGAACTTGATATTAGTATAGCATATTTGAGAAGGACTAATTAAGAATAAATGCAGCAGTATATTACTACAATGAGAAAGGAACTTGATATTAGTGTTGCATATTTGAGAAGGACTGATTATGAATAAATGCAGCGGTATTTTACTACCATGAGAAAGGAACTTGATATTAGTGTAGTATATTTGAGAAGGACTGATTATGAATAAATGCAGCTGTATATTACTGCAATGAGAAAGGTATCTTGATATTAGTATACATTATTTGAGAAGGGCTGATCATGAATAACTGCAGCTCTATATTGCTACAATGAGAAGGGAACTTGATATTAGTGTAGCATATTTGAAAAGGACAAATTATGAATAAATGCAGTTTTATATTACTACAATGAGAAAGGAGTTTATATTAATGTAGCATATTTGGGAGGGACTGATTATGAATAAATGCAGCAGTATATTACTACAATGATAAAGGAACTTCATATTAGTGTACCATATTTGAAAAGGACTGATTATGAATAAATGCATGGGTATATTACTGCAATGAGAAAGGAACTTGATATTAGTGTAGCATATTTGAGAAGGACTGATTATGAATAAATGGAGCGGTATATTACTACAATGAGAAAAAATTGATAATAGTGTAGTTTATTTGAGAAGGAATTATTATGAATAAATGAAACTGTATATCACTGCAATGAGAAAGGACCTTGTATTGTAGCATATTTGAGAAGGACTGATTAGAAATAAATGCATCTGTATATTACTGCAATGAGAATGGAGCTTGTATTAGTGTAGCATATTTGAGAAGGACTGATTATGAATAAATGCAGCGGGGTATTACTGCAATGAAAAAGGAACTTGATATGAGTGTAGCATATTTGAGATGGACTGATTCTGAATAATGGCAACTGTATATTACTGCAATGAGAAAGGAGCTTGTATTATTGTAGCATATTTGAGAAGGACTGATTAGGAATAAAATGCAGCTGTATATTATTGCAATGAGAAAAGAGCTTGTATTTCTGTATTATGTTTGAGAAGGACTGATTATGAATAAATGCAACTCTATATTACTGTAATGAGAAAGGAACTTATTTTAGTGAAGCATATTTGAGAAGGACTGATTATGAATAAATTTAGCTCTATATTACTGCAATGAGAAAGGAACTTATATTAGTGTCGCATATTTGAGGAGGATTGATTATGAATAACTATTGCTGTATATTAATGAAATGAGAAAGGAACTTTATATTAGTGTAGCATATTTGAGAAGGACTGATTATGAATAAATGCAGCTGTATATTACTACAATAAGAAAGGAACTTGATATTAGTGTAGCATAATTGAGAAGGACTGATTATGAATAAACGCACCTGTATATTATTGCAATGAGAAAGGAGCATCTATTATAGTAGCATATTTGAGAAGGACTGATTATGAATAAATGCAACTCTATATTACTGTAATAAGAAAGGAACTTATATTAGTGTAGCATATTTGAGGAGGATTGATTATGAATAACTAATGCTGTATATTAATGAAATGAGAAAGGAACTTTATATTAGTGTAGCATATTTGAGAAGGACTGATTATGAATAAATGCAGCTGTATATTACTACAATGAGAAAGGAACTTGATATTAGTTTAGCATATTTGAGAAGGACTGATAATGAATAAATACAGCTGTATATTACTACAATGAGAAAGGAACTTGATATTAGTTTAGCATATTTGAGAAGGACTGATTATGAATAAATGCAGCGGTATATTACTACAATGAGAAAGGAACTTGATATTAGTGTAGCATATTTAAGAAGGACTGATTATGAATAAATGCAGCTGTATATTACTGCAATGAGAAAGGAACTTGATATTAGTGTACCATATTTGAGAAGGGCTGATCATGAATAAATGCAGCTGTATATTGGTACAATGAGAAGGGAACTTGATATTAGTGTAGCATATTTGAGAAGGACAAATTATGAATAAATGCAGTTTTATATTACTACAACGAGAAAGGAGTTTATATTAGTGTAGCATATTTGGGAAGGACTGATTATGAATAAATGCAGCAGTATATTACTACAATGATAAAGGAACTTGATATTAGTGTACCATATTTGAAAAGGACTGATTATGAATAAATGCAGTTCTATATTACTACAATGAGAAAGGAACTTGATATTAGTGTAGCATATTTGAGAAGGACTGATTATGAATAAATGCAGCGGTATATTACTAAAATGAGAAAGGACCTTGATATTAGTGTAGCATATTTGAGAAAGACTGATTATAAATAAATGCAGCTGTATATTACTGCAATGAGAAAGGAACTTGATATTAGTGTAGCATATTTGAGAAGGGCTGATCATGAATAAATGCAGCTGTATATCACTGCAATGAGAAAGGAGTTTCTTTTAGTTGAGCATATTTGAGAAGGACTGATTATGAATAAATGGAGCGGTATATTACTACAATGAGAAAAAATTGATAATAGTGTAGCTTATTTGAGAAGTAATTATTATGAATAAATGAAACTGTATATCACTGCAATGAGAAAGGAGCTTGTATTATTGTAGCATATTTGAGAAGGACTGATTAGAAATAAATGCAGCTGTATAATACTGCAATGAGAAAGGAGCTTTAATTGGTGTAGCTTTTTTGAGAAGGACTGATTATGAATAAATGCAGCGGGGTATTACTGCAATGAGAGAGGAACTTGATATTAGTGTAGCATATTTGAGATGGACTGATTATGAATAAATGAAACTGTATATTACTGCAATTAGAAAGGAGCTTGTATTACTGTAGCATATTTGAGAAGGACTCATTAGAAATTAATGCAGCTGTATACTACTGCAATGAGAAAGGAGCTTGTATTAGTGTAGCATATTTGAGAAGGACTGATTATGAATAAATGCAACTGTATATTACTGCAATGAGAAAGGAGCTTGTATTATAGTAGCATATTTGAGAAAGACTGATTATGAATAAATGCAACTCTATATTACTGTAATAAGAAAGGAACTTATATTAGTGTCGCATATTTGAGGAGGATTGATTATGAATAACTAATGCTGTATATTAATGAAATGAGAAAGGAACTTTATATTAGTGTAGCATATTTGAGAAGGACTGATTATGAATAAATGCAGCTGTATATTACTACAATGAGAAAGGAACTTGATATTAGTGTAGCATATTTGAGAAGGACTGATAATGAATAAATACAGCTGTATATTACTACAATGAGAAAGGAACTTGATATTAGTGTAGCATATTTGAGAAGGACTAATTAAGAATAAATGCATCAGTATGTTATTACAATGAGAAAGGAACTTGATATTAGTGTTGCATATTTGAGAAGGACTGATTATGAATAAATGCAGCGGTATTTCACTACCATGAGAAAGGAACTTGATATTAGTGTAGCATATTTGAGAAGGACTGATTATGAATAAATGCAGCTGTATATTACTGCAATGAGAATGGTGTCTTGATATTAGTGTACTTTATTTGAGAAGGGCTGATCATGAATAAATGCAGCTGTATATTGCTACAATGAGAAGGGAACTTGATATTAGTGTAGCATATTTGAAAAGGACAAATTATGAATAAATGTAGATTCATATTACTACAATGAGAAAGGAGTTTATATTAGTGTAGCATATTTGGGAGGGACTGATTATGAATAAATGCAGCAGTATATTACTACAATGATAAAGGAACTTCATATTAGTGTACCATATTTGAAAAGGACTGATTATGAATAAATGCAGCGGTATATTACTACAATGAGAAAGGAACTTGATATTAGTGTAACATATTTGAGAAGGACTGATTATGAATAAATGCAGCGGTATATTAATAAATTGAGAAAGGAACTTGATATTAGTGTAGCATATTTGAGAAGGACTGATTATAAATAAATGCAGCTGTATATTACTGCAATGAGAAAGGAACTTGATATTAATGTAACATATTTGAGAAGGGCTGATCATGAAGAAATGCAGCTGTATATCACTGCAATGAGAAAGGAGCTTGTTTTAGTTCAGCATATTTGAGAAGGACTGATTATGAATAAATGGAGCGGTATATTACTATAATGAGAAAAAATTGATAAGAGAGTAGCTTATTTGAGAAGGAATTATTATGAATAAATGAAACTGTATATCACTGCAATGAGAAAGGAGCTTTTATTGTAGCATATTTGAGAAGGACTGATTAGAAATAAATGCAGCTGTATATTACTGCAATGAAAAAGGAGCTTGTATTAGTGTAGCATATTTAAGAAGGACTGATTATGAATAAATGCAGCGGGGTATTACTGCAATGAGAAAGGAACTTGATATTAGTGTAGCATATTTGAGATGGACTGATTATGAATAAAGTCAACTGTATATTACTGCAATGAGAAAGGAGCTTGTATTATTGTAGCATATTTGAGAAGGACTGATTAGGAATAAATGCACCTCTATATTACTGCAATGAGAAGGGAGCTTGTATTAGTGCAGCATATTTAAGAAGGACTGATTATGAATAAATGCAGCTGTATATTACTGCATTGAGAGAGGTAATTGATAATTGTGTAGCATATTTGAGAAAGACTTATTATGAATAAATGCAGCTGTACATTACCGCAGTGAGAAAGTAACTTTATATTAGTGTAACATTTTAGGACTGATTATGAATAAACAAAGCTGTATATTACTGCAATGGAAAAGGATCTCTTATTAGTGTAGCATATTTAAGAAGGACTGATTATGAATACATGCAGCTGTATATTAATGCAATGAGAAAGGAACTTGATATTAGCGTAGCATATTTGAGAGGAACTGATTATGAAAAAATGCAACTGTATATTACTGCAATCATAAAGGAGCTTGTATTAGTGTAGCATATTTGAGAAGGACTGATTATGAATAACTTGTGACGGGCCGAGAGAGGAGTTGTGAAATCAAAGGCAGATTGGAAACGACTGAGTTATATTGTTGTGGAACACTCTCCTTATATACAAAACCTCAAGGCAACAGGACATGACAGGTTCACAAGACAGACAAAATCACAGAGGAAAAACCAGACTTGAATTTTCATGTTCGTTTTAGTGCGAGGGAAGAGCGAAGGTACAACCATAATATATACAAGAGGAATTATGTACAATTGTGTGAAACACGGTTGGTACATGGCTCCCCCCCTAAAAATGACATACTGTACATGTTAAATAGGGCGCCCTGATCTAGAGAGGCGAACTGTAGGCGGGTCATCTGGCAGAAGATAAGCAGGTTTTAGACGATCAATGGAGACCCAGTCTTCTTTGCCCCGAATGTTTAGGAGAAGTGCTTTCGGACTGCGTCGGATCACAAGGTAAGGTCCCGTGTAAGGGGGCGTTAACGGTGGCTTGCTGGTGTCGTTGCGCAGGAAGACGTGCGTTGCAGAGTGCAAGTCCGTTGGTATGTGATGCTTCGCTGGGGGCTTGTAAGTCTGGCGGCACGGAGTAAATTTTTCCACGACGTGACGTATGCGCTGGAGATCGTCGGAGGAGGTTGTAGAAGGAAAAAAACTCGGCAGGGACGACCAACGGGTCGCCATACACCATTTCGGCTGCCGAGACGTCGAGGGCGTCTTTAGGAGTGGTCCTTAGTCCAAGGAGGACCCAGGGAAGCTGAGTAAACCAGTTGCAATCCTTGCAGCGGGACATCAAAGCTGCTTTGAGGGTGCGATGAAAACGTTCAACCATTCCATTGGCAGTGGGGATGTAGGCCGTTGTGTGATGTAGGGTGATGCCCAGGAGATTCGCTAATGACGTCCATAATTGAGAGGTGAAAGTGGTTCCCCTGTCAGAAGTAATATGCTCAGGGATACCGAATCTTGAAATCCATCCAGAGAGTAAGGCAGATGTACATGAGGCGGACGTTGCAGTTTCCATGGGAATGGCTTCAGGCCAACGAGTGGAGCGGTCGATGACGGTAAACAGGTAACGATGTCCTTGTGATGGGGGTAGGGGGCCTACAACGTCGACGTGAATGTGTGCGAAACGACGCTGAGGTTGAGGAAAGGTGCCCACTCCTGAATCCGTGTGTCGATGTACTTTGGAAGTTTGGCAAGAAGTACAGGCACGGACCATATCCTTAGCATCCTTAGAAATGCCGTGCCAAATGAATTTTGCCTTCAGCAGCTGTGCAGTAGAACGGCACGAGGGATGTGAAAGGCCGTGGATGAAATCAAACACCTGTCGGCGCATGGGAGCAGGAATCCAAGGTCGCAGTCTACCAGTACTGACGTCACAGAGGAGGGTGGTGTTGGAGTTTTCGAGGGGAAAATCCTCCCAACGGAGGGACGTGCAGGATGTCCTACAAGCTTGATACTCTGGAACCTGTTGTTGGGCTTCAGCCAGGGCGTTGTAATCCAATCCCAGTTGAACGGCAGCCAACGTGTTTCTTGACAGGGCATCGGCAACGGGATTCATTTTCCCAGGGACGTATTGGAGGGTGCAATTGTATTCAGCCACGGCGGAGAGATGTCGGCGTTGACGGGCGGACCAGGCGTCAGACTGTCGAGTGAAGGCGTGCACCAGAGGCATGTGGTCTGTGCGAATGACGAAGGGCGTACCTTCTAAGAAATGGCGAAAGTGACGGACAGCCAAGTGCACCGCCAGCAATTCTCGATCGAAGGTAGAATAACCCGATTCTGCCTTGGACAGTTTTCTGCTGAAGAAGGCCAATGGGCGGGGCGAGCCTTTGACCACCTGCTCGAGTACTGCACCAATAGCGACGTCGCTGGCATCGGTGGAGAGAAGGAGAGGGGCGTGTGGGATTGGAAAAGTGAGAGCCGCAGCAGTTGATAGGGCCTTCTTTGCATTGCAGAAGGCCGCTTCTTGAAGGGGACCCCACTTCAAGTACTTTGGCTTGCCCTTGAGGGAGGCGTAGAGGGGAGCAAGAGTGGCGGCAATGGCTGGCAGAAAGCGGTGATAATAGTTGATCATGCCCAAGAATTCCTGCAGAGCTTTGACGGTCGAGGGCGTGGGGAAATTCTGAACGGCTGCTACCTTCTCAGGGAGGGGATGGACTCCTTCAGGAGTGATACGGTGCCCTAAGAACGACACTTCGTTGGCGCCAAAGGTACACTTGTCGTACCGGACTACAAGGCCGTTTTGTTGCAGGCGGTCGAGCACGATGCGCAGGTGACGGAGGTGTTCCTCTTTTGAGGAGGAGAACACAAGTATGTCGTCCACATAACATACACAGAAAGGGAGGTCCCCTAAGATGCCATCCATGAGACGTTGAAACGTTGCCCCAGCATTACGAAGGCCAAAACAGGAGTAATTGAAGGTGTATGTGCCAAACGGAGTGGTGATGGCGGTCTTGGGGATGTCTTCTGGGTTCATAGGCACCTGATAATACCCCTTCAGGAGGTCGAGCGTAGAGAAAACCTTTGCTTTGTGCAGGTAGGAGGTTACATCGGCAATGTTTGGGAGGGGGTAGTGATCCGGTTCTGTTTGCATGTTCAGGCGCCTGTAATCCCCGCACGGACGGAGGGAGCCGTCTTTCTTCAGAACGATGTGTAAGGGTGACGACCATGGGCTGGAGGCCTTTTGGCAAAGGCCCATTTTCTCCATTTCGGCGAACGTCTGTTTGGCGGCTGCCAATCGTTCTGGTGCCAGACGTCTGAATTTTGCGAAGACTGGGGGTCCCGTCGTCTTGATATGGTGATAAATACCGTGCTTAGCAGGAACCGTGGGCGTTTGGCGAAGTTCTGGACGGAAAACTTCCGGGTACGACGTGAGGAGATGGGCGTAGGCATCCGTGGGTGCGCTGATGTGGAGAGCGAGGTTAGAGGGGGCGGGTTGAAGAGGTGTCGACAAGTACGAGTCCGCGTTGACCAATCGTCGGTGGGCGACATCGACCAGAAGGTGGAAATGAGAGAGGAAATCCGCACCGAGGATTGGCATTGTGACGTCAGCAACGAGAAACTTCCAATTGAATTTACCGTTTCCGAACGATAATGTGAGGCTCTCGTAACCGTAGGTGGGTATCGCAGATCCGTTGGCAGCTACCAAGCGGACGTCGGCAGATGTAGACAGACTACGTCGTGCCTTGAAGAGTTTCCTTGGCAAAAGAGAACGACAAGCACCCGTGTCTACCAAAAATCGCACGCCCGTTCCTGCATCCTGTAAAAAGAAAAGATTAGAAACATGGGAGGCCACCGCCACAAGCGATGGCCTACTTACACGTTTTTTGGCCACTGACAATCTTTGGCACATTTCTTCGCGGTTGCCCCGAATCTGAAGTGGTAGTAGCAAAACTGCGGTGGATGGGAGGTAGTAAGTGGCTGTAGAAGTCGTTCGTTGGGGCGCGAGCGATTGGTGGGTGGTGGGCGGCTTTGTCGCCGCTTCGGCACGTCACGGAGTAGGCGTGTATGTCCTACGGCATTCATGTCAGCTTCGGTGTACGTTGAATAGGCATCCTCGTCGTCAGGGGTGGAGGCGTTGATGGAGGTCTTGAAGTGGCTGTCCATAAGGGCGTCGGCTTTGGTCATCAAGTCCTTTATGGGTAAACTATCGACATCGGGTATGGCAGCGCGCACAGGTTCAGGTAAACGGCGTATCCAAAGGGCACGGAGTAGGTTCACCTCACGAGGAGAGCCGTCTGCGGCAGGTTGAAGGCGAGCGATACTGGTCATTTCCCTGAGGGCAAGCGAAGCCCTTTGGTCCCCCAACGGTTGTTGCAAGAGCTGAAAAGCTTTGCTATACGGGCGGCTGGCGACGGCGAGTACTGTTGCAGAAGGTATGACTTGAGTTCGTCTTACGCTACTGGGGTGTCTCCTTGTTCACAAAGCCAGTCGGATATTTCTGGGAAGGTGTCCTCGGGTATCACCGCGAGAACATAATCCGCTTTGGAGGTTGAGCGAGTCACGCCCGATACGAAACTGGACTTCTGCGCGCTGAAACCAAGCAAACGCCTCTCCGCTGGCAAACGATGAAAGTTTGAATGGAGAGGCCGTAGCGCCAACTGCCGTAGAGTCCGTCATAGTACCAACGATGGAGGGGCGAGGGGGTGGGGGTGGAAGGCGGTGGAAGCGAGTCGACTTCCGGGGTCACCAATGTGACAGGCCGAGAGAGGAGTTGTGAAATCAAAGGAAGATTGGAAACGACTGAGTTATATTGTTGTGGAACACTCTCCTTATATACAAAACCTCAAGGCAACAGGACATGACAAGTTCACAAGACAGACAAAATCACAGAGGAAAAACCAGACTTGAATTTTCATGTTCGTTTTAGTGCGAGGGAAGAGCGAGGGTACAACCATAATATATACAAGAGGAATTATGTACAATTGTGTGAAACACGGTTGGTACAAACTAATGCTGTATATTAATGAAATGAGAAAGGAACTTTATATTAGTGTAGCATATTTGAGAAGGACTGATTATGAATAAATGCAGCTGTATATTACTACAATGAGAAAGGAACTTGATATTAGTGTAGCATATTTGAGAAGGACTGATAATGAATAAATACAGCTGTATATTACTACAATGAGAAAGGAACTTGATATTAGTGTAGCATATTTGAGAAGGGCTGATCATGAATAAATGCAGCTGTATATCACTGCAATGAGAAAGGAGCTTGTTTTAGTTCAGCATATTTAAGAAGGACTGATTATGAATAAATGGAGTTGTATATTACTGCAGTGAGAAAGTAACTTTATATTAGTGTAACATTTTAGGACTGATTATGAATAAACACAGCTGTATATTACTGCAAAGGAAAAGGATCTCTTATTAGTGTAGCATATTTACGAAGGACTGATTATGAATACATGCAGCTGTATATTAATGCAATGAGAAAGGAACTTGATATTAGCGTAGCATATTTGAGAAGAACTGATTATGAAAAAATGCAACTGTATAATACTGCAATCATAAAGGAGCTTGTATTAGTGTAGCATATTTGAGAAGGACTGATTATGAATAAATGCAGCTGTATATTATTGCAATGAGAGACGAGCTTGTATTAGAGTAACATATTTGAGAAGGAATAATATGAATAAATGCAGCTGTATATTACTGCAATGAGAAAGGTACTTGATATTAGTTTAGCATATTTAAGAGGAACTGTTTATGAATAAATGCAGCTGTATATTGCTGAAATGAGAAAGGAACTTGATATTAGTGTAGCATATTTAGGAAGGACTAATTATGAATAAATGCAGCTGTATATTAATGTAATGAGAAAGGAGCTTGTATTAATGTAGCATATTTCAAATGACTGATTATGAATAAAGGAAGATATATATTACTGCAATAAAAAAGGAACTTGATGATAGTGAAGCATATTTGAGAAGGACTGATTATGAATAAATGCAACTGTATATTACTGCAATGAGAAAGGAGCTTGTATTGTAGTAGCATATTTGAGAAAGACTGATTATGAATAAATGTAACTCTATATTACTGTAATAAGAAAGGAACTTATAGTAGTGTCGCATATTTGAGGAGGATTGATTATGAATAACTAATGTTGTATATTAATGAAATGAGAAAGGAACTTTATATTAGTGTAGCATATTTGAGAAGGACTGATTATGAATAAATGCAGCTGTATATTACTACAATGAGAAAGGAACTTGATATTAGTGTAGCATATTTGAGAAGGACTGATAATGAATAAATAGAGCTGTATATTACTACAATGAGAAAAAAAACTTAATATTAGTGTAGCATATTTGAGGAGGACTAATTAAGAATAAATGCAGCAGTATATTACTACAATGAAAAAGGAACTTGATATTAGTGTTGCATATTTGAGAAGAACTGATTATGAATAAATGCAGCGGTATATTACTAAATTGAGAAAGGAACTTGATATTAGTGTAGCATATTTGAGAAAGACTGATTATAAATAAATGCAGCTGTATATTACTGAAATGAGAAAGGAACTTGATATTAGTGTAACATATTTGAGAAGGGCTGATCATGAATAAATGCAGCTGTATATCACTGCAATGAGAAAGGAGCTTGTTTTAGTTCAGCATATTTGAGAAGGACTGATTATGAATAAATGGAGCGGTATATTACTACATTGAGAAAAAATTGATAATAGTGTAGCTTATTTGAGAAGGAATTATTATGAATAAATGAAACTGTATATCACTGCAATGAGAAAGGAGCTTTTATTGTAGCATATTTGAGAAGGACTGATTAGAAATAAATGCAGCTGTATATTACTGCAATGAGAAAGGAGCTTGTGTTAGTGTAGCATATTTGAGAAGGACTGATTATGAATAAATGCAGCGGGGTATTACTGCAATGAGAAAGGAACTTGATATTAGTGTAGCATATTTGAGATGGACTGATTATGAATAAAGGCAACTGTATATTACTGCAATGACAAAGGAGCTTGTATTATTGTAGCATATTTGAGAAGGACTGATTAGGAATAAATGCACCCGTATATTACTGCAATGAGAAGGGAGCTTGTATTAGTGCAGCATATTTAAGAAGGACTGATTATGAATAAATGCAGCTGTATATTACTGCATTGAGAGAGGTAATTGATAATTTTGTAGCATATTTGAGAAAGACTTATTATGAATAAATGCAGCTGTACATTACCGCAGTGAAAAAGTAACTTTATATTGGTGTAACATTTTAGGACTGATTATGAATAAACACAGCTGTATATTACTGCAGTGGAAAAGGATCTCTTATTAGTGTAGCATATTTACGAAGGACTGATTATGAATACATGCAGCTGTATATTAATGCAATGAGAAAGGAACTTGATATTAGCGTAGCATATTTGAGAGGAACTGATTATGAAAAAAGGCAACTGTATATCACTGCAATCATAAAGGAGCTTGTATTAGTGTAGCATATTTGAGAAGGACTGATTATGAATAAATGCAGCTGTATATTACTGCAATGAGGAAGGTATCTTGACATTAGTGTACATTATTTGAGAAGGGCTGATCATGAATAAATGCAGCTGTATATTGCTACAATGAGGAGGGAACTTGATATTAGTGTAGCATATTTGAAAAGGACAAATTATGAATAAATGCAGTTTTATATTACTACAATGAGAAAGGAGTTTATATTAGTGTAGCATATTTGGGAGGGACTGATTATGAATAAATGCAGCAGTATATTACTACAATGAGAAAGGAACTTCATATTAGTGTACCATATTTGAAAAGGACTGATTATGAATAAATGCAGCGGTATATTACTAAAATGAGAAAGGAACTTGATATTAGTGTAGCATATTTGAAAAGGACTGATTATGAATAAATGCAGCGGTATATTACTAAATTGAGAAAGGGATTTGATATTAGTGTAGCATATTTGAGAAGGACTGATTATAAATAAATGCAGCTGTATATTACTGCAATGAGAAAGGAACTTGATATTAGTGTAACATATTTGAGAAGGACTGATCATGAATAAATGCAGCTGTATATCACTGCAATGAGAAAGGAGCTTGTTTTAGTTCAGCATATTTGAGAAGGACTGATTATGAATAAATGGAGCGGTATATTACTACAATGAGAATAAATTGATAATAGTGTAGCTTATTTGAGAAGGAATTATTATGAATAAATGAAACTGTATATCACTGCAATGAGAAAGGAGCTTGTATTATTGTAGCATATTTGAGAAGGACTGATTAGAAATAAATGCAGCTGTATATTACTGCAATGAGAAAGGAGCTTGTATTAGTGTAGCATATTTGAGAAAGACTGATTATGAATAAATGTAACTCTATATTACTGTAATAAGAAAGGAACTTATATTAGAGTTGCATATTTGAGGAGGATTGATTATGAATAACTAATGCTGTATATTAATGAATTGAGAAAGGAACTTGATATTAGTGTAGCATATTTGAGAAGGACTGATTATGAATAAATGCTACTGTATATTACTGCAATGAGAAAGGAGCTTGTATTATAGTAGCATATTTGAGAAAGACTGATAATGAATAAATGCAACTCTATATTACTGTAATAAGAAAGGAACTTATATTAGTGTCGCTTATTTGAGGAGGATTGATTATGAATAACTAATGCTGTATATTAATGAAATGAGAAAGGAACTTGATATTAGTGTAGCATATTTGAGAAGGACTGATTATGAATAAATGCAACTGTATATTACTGCAATGAGAAAGGAGCTTGTATTATAGTAGCATATTTGAGAAAGACTGATAATGAATAAATGCAACTCTATATTACTGTAATAAGAAAGGAACTTATATTAGTGTCGCATATTTGAGGAGGATTGATTATGAATAACTAATGCTGTATATTAATGAAATGAGAAAGGAACTTTATATTAGTGTAGCATATTTGAGAAGGACTGATTATGAATAAATGCAGCTGTATATTACTACAATGAGAAAGGAACTTGATATTAGTGTAGCATAATTGAGAAGGACTGATTATGAATAAATGCAGTTGTATATTACTACAATGAGAAAGGAACTTGATATTAGTGTAGCATATTTGAGAAGGACTAATTAAGAATAAATGCAGCTGTATATTACTACAATGAGAAAGGAACTTGATATTAGTGTTGCATATTTGAGAAGGACTGATTATGAATAAATGGAGCGGTATATTACTACAATGAGAAAGGAACTTGATATTATTGTAGCATATTTGAGAAGGGCTGATCATGAATAAATGCAGCTGTATATCACTGCAATGAGAAAGGAGTTTCTTTTAGTTGAGCATATTTGAGAAGGACTGATTATGAATAAATGAAGCGGTATATTACTACAATGAGAAAAAATTGATAAAAGTGTAGCTTATTTGAGAAGGAATTATTATGAATAAATGAAACTGTATATCACTGCAATGAGAAAGGAGCTTGTATTATTGTAGCATATTTGAGAAGGACTGATTAGAAATAAATGCAGCTGTATATTACTGCAATGAGAAAGGAGCTTTAATTGGTGTAGCATATTTGAGAAGGACTGATTATGAATAAATGCAGAGGGGTATTACTGCAATGAGAAAGGAACTTGATATTAGTGTAGCATATTTGAGATGGACTGATTATGAATAAATGAAACTGTATATTACTGCAATTAGAAAGGAGCTTGTATTATTGTAGCATATTTGAGAAGGACTCATTAGAAATAAATGCAGCTGTATACTACTGCAATGAGAAAGGAGCTTGTATTAGTGTAGCATATTTGAGAAGGACTGATTATGAATAAATGCAACTGTATATTACTGCAATGAAAAAGGAGCTTGTATTATAGTAGCATATTTGAGAAAGACTGATTATTAATAAATGCAACTCTATATTACTGTAATAAGAAAGGAACTTATATTAGTGTCGCATATTTGAGGAGGATTGATTATGAATAACTAATGCTGTATATTAATGAAATGAGAAAGGAACTTTATATTAGTGTAGCATATTTGAGAAGGACTGATTATGAATAAATGCAGCTGTATATTACTACAATGAGAAAGGAACTTGATATTAGTGTAGCATATTTGAGAAGGACTGATAATGAATAAATACAGCTGTATATTACTACAATGAGAAAGGAACTTGATATTAGTGTAGCATATTTGAGAAGGACTAATTAAGAATAAATGCAGCAGTATATTACTACAATGAGAAAGGAACTTGATATTAGTGTTGCATATTTGAGAAGGACTGATTATGAATAAATGCAGCGGTATTTTACTACCATGAGAAAGGAACTTGATATTAGTGTAGCATATTTGAGAAGGACTGATTATGAATAAATGCAGCTGTATATTACTGCAATGAGAAAGGTATCTTGATATTAGTGTACATTATTTGACAAGGGATGATCATGAATAAATGCAGCTGTATATTGCTACAATGAGAAGGGAACTTGATATTAGTGTAGCATATTTGAAAAGGACAAATTATGAATAAATGCAGTTTCATATTACTACAATGAGAAAGGAGTTTATATTAGTGTAGCATATTTGGGAGGGACTGATTATGAATAAAGGCAGCAGTGTATTAATACAATGATAAAGGAACTTCATATTAGTGTACCATATTTGAAAAGGACTGATTATGAATAAATGCAGCGGTATATTACTACAATGAGAAAGGAACTTGATATTAGTGTCGCATATTTGAGAAGGACTGATTATGAATAAATGCAGCGGTATATTACTAAGTTGAGAAAGGAACTTGATATTAGTGTAGCATATTTGAGAAGGACTGATTATAAATAAATGCAGCTGTATATTACTGCAATGAGAAAGGAACTTGATATTAATGTAACATATTTGAGAAGGGCTGATCATGAATAAATGCAGCTGTATATCACTGCAATGAGAAAGGAGCTTGTTTTAGTTCAGCATATTTGAGAAGGACTGATTATGAATAAATAGAGCGGTATATTACTACAATGAGAAAAAATTGATTAGAGTGTAGCTTATTTGAGAAGGAATTATTATGAATAAATGAAACTGTATATCACTGCAATGAGAAAGGAGCCTTTTATTTAGCATATTTGAGAAGGACTGATTAGAAATAAATGCAGCTGTATATTACTGCAATGAGAAAGGAGCTTGTATTAGTGTAGCATATTTGAGAAGGACTGATTATGAATAAATGCAGCAGGGTATTACTGCAATGAGAAAGGAACTTGATATTAGTGTAGCATATTTGAGAAGGACTGATTATGAATAAATGCAGCAGGGTATTACTGCAATGAGAAAGGAACTTGATATTAGTGTAGCATATTTGAGATGGACTGATTATGAATAAAGGCAACTGTATATTACTGCAATGAGAAAGGAGCTTGTATTATAGTAGCATATTTGAGAAGGACTGATTAGGAATAAATGCACCTGTATATTACTGCAATGAGAAGGGAGCTTGTATTAGTGCAGCATATTTAAGGACTGATTATGAATAAATGCAGCTTTATATTACTGCATTGAGAGAGGTAATTGATAATTGTGTAGCATATTTGAGAAAGTCTTATTATGAATAAATGCAGCTGTACATTACGGCAGTGAGAAAGTAACTTTATATTAGTGTAACATTTTAGGACTGATTATGAATAAACACAGCTGTATATTACTGCAATGGAAAAGGATCTCTTATTAGTGTAGCATATTTACGAAGGACTGATTATGAATACATGCAGCTGTATATTAATACAATGAGAAAGGAACTTGATATTAGCGTAGCATATTCGAGAGGAACTGATTATGAAAAAATGCAACTGTATATTACTGCAATCATAAAGGAGCTTGTATTAGTGTAGCATATTTGAGAAGGACTGATTATGAATAACTAATGCTGTATATTAATGAAATGAGAAAGGAACTCTATATTAGTGTAGCATATTTGAGAAGGACTGATTATGAATAAATGCAGCTGTATATTACTACAATGAGAAAGGAACTTGATATTAGTGTAGCATATTTGAGAAGGACTGATAATGAATAAATACAGCTGTATATTACTACAATGAGAAAGGAACTTGATATTAGTGTAGCATATTTGAGAAGGACTGATTATGAATAAATGCAGCTGTATATTACTGCAATGAGAAAGGAACTTGATATTAGTGTAGCATATTTGAGAAGGGCTGATCATGAATAAATGCAGCTGTATATCACTGCAATGAGAAAGGAGCTTGTTTTAGTTCAGCATTTTGAGAAGGACTGATTATGAATAAATGGAGCTGTATATTACCGCAGTGAGAAAGTAACTTTATATTAGTGTAACATTTTAGGACTGATTATGAATAAACACAGCTGTATATTACTGCAAATGAAAAGGATCTCTTATTAGTGTAGCATATTTACGAAGGACTGATTATGAATACATGCACCTGTATATTAATGCAATGAGAAAGGAACTTGATATTAGCGTAGCATATTTGAGAAGAACTGATTATGAAAAAATGCAACTGTATAATACTGCAATCATAAAGGAGCTTGTATTAGTGTAGCATATTTGAGAAGGACTGATTATGAATAAATGCAGCTGTATATTATTGCAATGAGAGAGGAGCTTGTATTAGAGTAACATATTTGAGAAGGAATGATTATGAATAAATGCAGCTGTATATTACTGCAATGAGAAAGGTACTTGATATTAGTTTAGCATATTTAAGAGGAACTGTTTATGAATAAATGCAGCTGTATATTGCTGAAATGAGAAAGGAACTTGATATTAGTGTAGCATATTTAGGAAGGACTAATTATGAATAAATGCAGCTGTATATTAATGCAATGAGAAAGGAGCTTGTATTAGTGTAGCATATTTCAAAGGACTGATTATGAATAAAGTAAGATATATATTACTGCAATAAAAAAGGAACTTGATGTTAGTGAAGCATATTTGAGAAGGACTGATTATGAATAAATGCAACTGTATATTACTGCAATAAGAAAGGAGCTTGTATTGTAGTAGCATATTTGAAAAAGACTGATTATGAATAAATGCAACTCTATATTACTGTAATAAGAAAGGAACTTATAGTAGTGTCGCATATTTGAGGAGGATTGATTATGAATAACTAATGCTGTATATTAATGAAATGAGATAGGAACATTATATTAGTGTAGCATATTTGAGAAGGACTGATTATGAATAAATGCAGCTGTATATTACTACAATGAGAAAGGAACTTGATATTAGCCCTTTAACCCCCAGGCTATTTGGAAATTTCCAACCCTTAACCCCCAGGGGGTTATTTTTTTCCCAGCACATTGCAGTAATTTTTTTGAAATTGCTCTAAGAGCCTTAATTTTTTTCATAGAGAGGTCAGGTAGGTCTCATTCTCTTGGAAAATGTCAGAATTTTTTCAAAAAATTATCAAAAATATGAAAAAAAAATGTATAGCATTTTTTTGCAAGGACGTACAGGTACGTCCATGGGGGTAAAGAGATGGCTTTTGTGAAACGTACCAGTACGTCCTTTTGGGGGTAAAGGGGTTAGTGTAGCATATTTGAGGAGGACTGATAATGAATAAATACAGCTGTGTATTACTACAATGAAAAAGGAGCTTGATATTAGTGTAGCATATTTGAGAAGGACTAATTAAGAATAAACTCAGCAGTATATTACTACAATGAGAAAGGAACTTGATATTAGTGTTGCATATTTGAGAAGGACTGATTATGAATAAATGCAGCGGTATTTTACTACCATGAGAAAGGAACTTGATATTAGTGTAGCATATTTGAGAAGGACTGATCATGAATAAATGCAGCTGTATATCACTGCAATGAGAAAAGAGCTTGTTTTAGTTCAGCATATTTGAGAAGGACTGATTATGAATAAATGGAGCTGTATATTGCAACAATGAGAAGGGAACTTGATATTAGTGTAGCATATTTGAAAAGGACAAATTATGAATAAATGCAGTTTCCTATTACTACAATGAGAAAGGAGTTTATATTAGTGTAGCATATTTGGGAGGGACTGATTATAAATAAATGCAGCAGTATATTACTAAAATGATAAAGGAACTTCATATTAGTGTAGCATATTTGAAAAGGACTGATTATGAATAAATGCAGCGGTATATTACTACAATGAGAAAGGAACTTGATATTAGTGTAACATATTTGAGAAGGACTGATTATGAATAAATGCAGCGGTATATTACTAAATTGAGAAAGGAACTTGATATTAGTGTAGCATATTTGAGAAGGACAGATTATAAATAAATGCAGCTGTATATTACTGCAATGAGAAAGGAACTTGATATTAGTGTAACATATTTGAGAAGGGCTGATCATGAATAAATGCAGCTGTATATCACTGCAATGAGAAAGGAGCTTGTTTTAGTTCAGCATATTTGAGAAGGACTGATTATGAATAAATGGAGCGGTATATTACTACATTGAGAAAAAATTGATAATAGTGTAGCTTATTTGAGAAGGAATTATTATGAATAAATGAAACTGTATATCACTGCAATGAGAAAGGAGCTTTTATTGTAGCATATTTGAGAAGGACTGATTAGAAATAAATGCAGCTGTATATTACTGCAATGAGAAAGGAGCTTGTATTAGTGTAGCATATTTGAGAAGGATTGATTAAGAATAAATGTAGCTGTATATTACTGCAATGAGAAAGAAGCTTGTATTAGTGTAGCATATTTGAGAAAGACTGATTATGAATAAATGCAACTCTATATTACTGTAATAAGAAAGGAACTTATATTAGTGTCGCATATTTGAGGAGGATTGATTATGAATAACTAATGCTGTATATTAATGAAATGAGAAAGGAACTTGATATTAGTGTAGCATATTTGAGAAGGACTGATTCTGAATAAATGCAACTGTATATTACTGCACTGAGAAAGGAGCTTGTATTATAGTAGCATATTTGAGAAAGACTGATTATGAATAAATGCAACTCTATATTACTGTAATAAGAAAGGAACTTATATTAGTGTCGCATATTTGAGGAGGATTGATTATGAATAACTAATGCTGTATATTAATGAAATGAGAAAGGAACTTTATATTAGTGTAGCATATTTGAGAAGGACTGATTATGAATAAATGCAGCTGTATATTACTACAATGAGAAAGGAACTTGATATTAGTGTAGCATAATTGAGAAGGACTGATTATGAATAAATACAGCTGTATATTACTACAATGAGAAAGGAACTTGATATTAGTGTAGCATATTTGAGAAGGACTAATTAAGAATAAATGCAGCTGTATATTACTACAATGAGAAAGGAACTTGATATTAGTGCTGCATATTTGAGAAGGACTGATTATGAATAAATGCAGCGGTATTTTACTACCGTGAGAAAGGAACTTGATAATAGTGTAGCATATTTGAGAAGGACTGATTATGAATAAATGCAGCTGTATATTACTGCAATGAGAAAGGTATCTTGATATTAGTGAACATTATTTGAGAAGGGCTGATCATGAATAAATGCAGCTGTATATTGCTACAATGAGAAGGGAACTTGATATTAGTGTAGCATATTTGAAAAG
Source organism: Palaemon carinicauda (assembly GCF_036898095.1). Lineage (NCBI taxonomy): Eukaryota > Metazoa > Arthropoda > Malacostraca > Decapoda > Palaemonidae > Palaemon > Palaemon carinicauda. The sequence continues at coordinate 71,767,388 of NC_090739.1, forward strand.
GACAAATTATGAATAAATGCAGTTTTATATTACTACAATGAGAAAGGAGTTTATATTAGTGTAGCATATTTGGGAGGGACTGATTATGAATAAATGCAGCAGTATATTACTACAATGATAAAGGAACTTCATATTAGTGTACCATATTTGAAAAGGACTGATTATGAATAAATGCAGCACTATATTACTACAATGAGAAAGGAACTTGATATTAGTGTAGCATATTTTAGAAGGACTGATTATGAACAAATGCAGCGGTATATTACTAAATTGAGAAAGGAACTTGATATTAGTGTAGCATATTTGAGAAGGACTGATTATAAATAAATGCAGCTGTATATTACTGCAATGAGAAAGGAACTTGATATTAGTGTAACATATTTGAGAAGGGCTGATCATGAATAAATGCAGCTGTATATCACTGCAATGAGAAAGGAGCTTGTTTTAGTTCAGCATATTTGAGAAGGACTGATTATTAATAAATGGAGCGGTATATTACTACAAAGAGAAAAAATTGATAATAGTGTAGCTTATTTGAGAAGGAATTATTATGAATAAATGAAACTGTATATCACTGCAATGAGAAAGGAGCTTGTATTGTAGCATATTTGAGAAGGACTGATTAGAAATAAATGCAGCTGTATATTACTGCAATGAGAAAGGAGCTTGTATTAGTGTAGCATATTGGAGAAGGACTGATTATGAATAAATGCAGCGGGGTATTACTGCAATGAGAAAGGAACTTGATATTAGTGTAGCATATTTGAGATGGACTGATTCTGAATAAAGGCAACTGTATATTACTACAATGAGAAAGGAGCTTGTATTATTGTAGCATATTTGAGAAGGACTGATTAGGAATAAAATGCATCTGTATATTACTGCAATGAGAAAGGAGCTTGTATTACTGTATTATGTTTGAGAAGGACTGATTATGAATAAATGCAACTCTATATTACTGTAATGAGAAAGGAACTTATTTTAGTGAAGCATATTTAAGAAGGACTGATTATGAATAAATTTAGCTCTATATTACTGCAATGAGAAAGGAACTTATATTAGTGTCGCATATTTGAGGAGGATTGATTATGAATAACTATTGCTGTATTTCAATGAAATGAGAAAGGAACTTTATATTAGTGTAGCATATTTGAGAAGGACTGATTATGAATAAATGCAGCTGTATATTACTACAATAAGAAAGGAACTTGATATTATAGTAGCATATTTGAGAAGGACTGATTATGAATAAATGCAACTCTATATTACTGTAATAAGAAAGGAACTTATATTAGAGTAGTATATTTGAGGAGGATTGATTATGAATAACTAATGCTATATATTAATGAAATAAGAAAGGAATTTTATATTAGTGTAGCATATTTGAGAAGGACTGATTATGAATAAATGCAGCTGTATATTACTACAATGAGAAAGGAACTTGATATTAGTGTAGCATATTTGAGAAGGACTGATAATGAATAAATACAGCTGTATATTACTACAATGAGAAAGGAACTTGATATTAGTGTAGCATATTTGAGAAGGACTGATTATGAATAAATGCAGCGGTATATTACTACAATGAGAAAGGAACTTGATATTAGTGTAGCATATTTGAGAAGGAAAAATTATGAATAAATGCAGTTTTATATTACTACAATGAGAAAGGAGTTTATATTAGTGTAGCATATTTGGGAAGGACTGAGTATGAATAAATGCAGCAGTATATTACTACAATGATAAAGGAACTTCATATTAGTGTACCATATTTGAAAAGGACTGATTATGAATAAATGCAGCGGTATATTACTACAATGAGAAAGGAACTTGATATTATTGTAGCATATTTGAGAAGGACTGATTATGAATAAATGCAGCGGTATATTACTAAAATGAGAAAGGAACTTGATATTATTTTAGCATATTTCAGAAGGACTGTTTATAAATAAATGCAGCTGTATATTACTGCAATGAGAAAGGAACTTGATATTAGTGTAGCCTATTTGAGAAGGGCTGATCATGAATAAATGCAGCTGTATATCACTGCAATGAGAAAGGAGTTTCTTTTAGTTCAGCATATTTGAGAAGGACTGATTATGAATAAATGGAGCGGTATATTACTACAATAAGAAAAAATTGATAATAGTGTAGCTTATTTGAGAGGGAATTATTATGAATAAATGAAACTGCATATCACTGCAATGAAAAAGGAGCTTGTATTATTGTAGCATATTTGAGAAGGACTGATTAGAAATAAATGCAGCTGTATATTACTGCAATGAGAAAGGAGCTTCAATTGGTGTAGCTTTTTTGAGAAGGACTGATTATGAATAAATGCAGCGGGGTATTACTGCAATGAGAAAGGAACTTGATATTAGTGTAGCATATTTAAGATGGACTGATTATGAATAAATGAAACTGTATATCACTGCAATTAGAAAGGAGCTTGTATTATTGTAGCATATTTGAGAAGGACTCATTAGAAATAAATGCAGCTTTATACTACTGCAATGAGAAAGGAGCTTGTATTAGTGTAGCATATTTGAGAAGGACTGATTATGAATAAATGCAGCGGGGTATTACTGCAATGAGAAAGGAACTTGATAATAGTGTAGCATATTTAAGATGGACTGATTATGAATAAAGGCAACAGTATATTAATGCAATGAGAAAGGAGCTTGTATTATTGTAGAATATTTGAGAAGGACTGATTAGGAATAAATGCACCTGTATATTACTGCAATGAAAAGGGAGCTTGTATTAGTGCAGAATATTTAAAAAGGACTGATTATGAATAAATGCAGCTGTATATTACTGCTTTGAGAGAGGAAATTGATAATTGTGTAGCATATTTGAGAAAGACTTATTATGAATAAATGCAGCTGTATATTAACGCAGAGAGAAAGTAACTTTATATTAGTGTAAAAAATTTTAGGACTGATTATGAATAAACACAGCTTTATATTACTGTCATGAGAAAGCGGCTTATATTAGTGTAGCATATTTGAGAAGGACTGATTATGAATAAAGGAAGCTCTATATTACTACAATGAGAAAGGGATTTCATAATAGAGTAGCATCTTATTACTGCATATTACTGCAATGAGAATAGAACTTTATATTAGTGTAGCATATTTTAGAAGAACTGATTATGAATAAATACAGCATTATATTACTGCAATGAAAAAGGAAGTTTATATTATTTTAGCATATTTTAGAAGGACTGATTATGAATAAATTTAGCTGGGTATTACTGCAATGAGAAAGGAACTTATTAGTGTCGCATATTTGAGGAGGATTGATTATGAATAACTAATGCTGTATATTAATGAAATGAGAAAGGAACTTTATATTAGGGTAGCATATTTGAGAAGGACTGATTATGAATAAATGCAGCTGTATATTACTACAATAAGAAAGGAACTTGATATTAGTGTAGCATATTTGAGAAGGACTGATTATGAATAAATGCAACTGTATATTAATGCAATGAGAAAGGAGCTTGTATTATAGTAGTATATTTGAGAAAGACTGATTATGAATAAATTCAACTCTATATTACTGTAATAAGAAAGGAACTTATATTAGTGTCGCATATTTGAGGTGGATTGATTATGAATAACTAATGCTGTATATTAATGAAATGAGAAAGGAACTTTATATTAGTGTAGCATATTTGAGAAGGACTGATTATGAATAAATGGAGCTGTATATTACTACAATGAGAAAGGAACTTGATATTAGTGTAGCATATTTGAGAAGGACTAATAATGAATAAATAGAGCTGTATATTACTACAATGAGAAAGAACTTGATATTAGTGTAGCATATTTGAGAAGGACTAATTAAGAATAAATGCAGCAGTATATTACTACGATGAGAAAGGAACTTGATATTATTGTTGCATATTTGAGAAGGACTGATTATGAATAAATGCAGCGGTATTTTACTACCATGAGAAAGGAACTTGATATTAGTGTACATTATTTGAGAAGGGCTGATCATGAATAAATGCAGCTGTATATTGCTACAATGAGAAGGGAACTTGATATTAGTGTAGCATATTTGAAAAGGACAAATTATGAATAAATGCAGTTTTATATTACTACAATGAGAAAGAAGTTTATATTAGTGTAGCATATTTGGGAGGGACTGATTATGAATAAATGCAGCAGTATATTACTACAATGATAAAGGAACTTCATATTAGTGTACCATATTTGAAAAGGACTGATTATGAAAAAATGCAGCGGTATATTACTACAATGAGAAAGGAACTTGATATTAGTGTAGCATATTTGAGAAGGACTGATTATGAATAAATGCAGCGGTATATTACTAAATTGAGAAAGGTACTTGATATTAGTGCAGCATATTTGAGAAGGACTGATTATAAATAAATGCAGCTGTATATTACTGCAATGAGAAAGGAACTTGATATTAGTGTAACATTTTTGAGAAGGGCTGATCATGAATAAATGCAGCTGTATATCACTGCAATGAGAAAGGAGCTTGTTTTAGTTCAGCATATTTGAGAAGGACTGATTAGGAATAAATGGAGCGGTATATTACTACAATGAGAAAAAATTGATAATAGTGTAGCTTATTTGAGAAGGAATTATTATGAATAAATGAAACTGTATATCACTGCAATGAGAAAGGAGCTTTTATTGTAGCATATTTGAGAAGGACTGATTAGAAATAAATGCAGCTGTATATTACTGCAATGAGAAAGGAGCTTGTATTAGTTTAGCATATTTGAGAAGGACTGATTATGAATAAATGCAGCGGAGTATTACTGCAATGAGAAATGAACTTGATATTATTGTAGCATATTTGAGATGGACTGATTATGAATAAAGGCAACTGTATATTACTGCAATGAGAAAGGAGCTTGTATTATTGTAGCATATTTGAGAAGGACTGATTAGGAATAAATGGAGCGGTATATTACTACAATGAGAAAAAATTGATAATAGTGTAGATTATTTGAGAAGGTATTATTATGAATAAATGAAACTGTATATTACTGCAATGAGAAGGGAGCTTGTATTAGTGCAGCATATTTAAGAAGGACTGATTATGAATAAATGCAGCTGTATATTACTGCATTGAGAGAGGTAATTGATAATTGTGTAGCATATTTGAGAAAGACTTATTATGAAAAAATGCAGCTGTACATTGCCGCAGTGAGAAAGTAACTTTATATTAGTGTAACATTTTAGGACTGATTATGAATAAACACAGCTGTATATTACTGCAATGAAAAAGGATTTCTTATTAGTGTAGCATATTTACGAAGGACTGATTATGAATACATGCACCTGTATATTAATGCAATGAGAAAGGAACTTGATATTAGCGTAGCATATTTGAGAGGAACTGATTATGAAAAAATGCAACTGTATATTACTGCAATCATAAAGGAGCTTGTATTAGTGTAGCATATTTGAAAAGGACTGATTATGAATAAATGCAGCTGTATATTATTGCAATGAGAGAGGAGCTTGTATTAGAGTAACATATTTGAGAAGGACTGATTATGAATAAATGCAGCTGTATATTACTGCAATGAGAAAGGTACTTGATATTAGTGTAGTATATTTAAGAGGAACTGTTTATGAATGAATGCAGCTGTATATTGCTGAAATGAGAAAGGAACTTGATATTAGTGTAGCATATTTAAGAAGGACTAATTATGAATAAATGCAGCTGTATATTAATGCAATGAGAAAGGAGCTTGTATTAGTGTAGCATATTTCAAAGGACTGATTATGAATAAAGGAAGATATATATTACTGCAATAAAAAAGGAACTTATGTTAGTGAAGCATATTTGAGAAGGACTGATTATGAATAAATGCAGCAGTATATCACTAAAATGAGAAAGGAACTTGATATTAGTGTAGCATATTTGAGAAGGAATGATTGTTAATAAATGCAGCTGTATATTTCTGCAATGATAAAGGAACTTCATATTAGTGTAGCATATTTGAGAAGGGCTGATCATGAATAAATGTAGCTGTATATCACTGCAATGAGAAAGGAGCTTGTTTCAGTTCAGCATATTTGAGAAGGACTGATTATGAATAAATGGAGCGGTATATTACTACAATGAGAAAAAATTGATAATAGTGTAGATTATTTGAGAAGGTATTATTATGAATAAATGAAACTGTATATCACTGCAATGAGAAAGGAGCTTGTATTATTGTATCATATTTGAGAAGGACTGATTAGAAATAAATGCAGCAGTATATTACTACAATGAGAAAGGAACTTGATATTAGTGTTGCATATTTGAGAAGGACTGATTATGAATAAATGCAGCAGTATTTTACTACCATGAGAAAGGAACTTGATATTAGCGTAGCATATTTGAGAAGGACTGATTATGAATAAATGCAGCTGTATATTACTGCAATGAGAAAGGTATCTTGATATCAGTGTACATTATTTGAGAAGGGCTGATCATTAATAAATGCAGCTGTATATTGCTACAATGAGAAGGGAACTTGATATTAGTGTAGAATATTTGAGAAGGACAAATTATGAATAAATGCAGTTTTATATTACTACAATGAGAAAGGAGTTTATATTAGTGTAGCATATTTGGGAGGGACTGATTATGAATTAATGCAGCCGTATATTACTACAATGATAAAGGAACTTCATATTAGTGTACCATATTTGAAAAGGACTGATTATGAATAACTGCAGCGGTATATTACTACAATGAGAAAGGAACTTGATATTAGTGTAGCATATTTGAGAAGGACTGATTATGAATAAATGCAGCGGTATATTACTAAATTGAGAAAGGAATTTTATATTAGTGTAGCATATTTGAGAAGGACTGATAATAAATAAATGCAGCTGTATATTACTGCAATGATAAAGGAACTTGATATTAGTGTAGCATATTTGAGAAGGACTGATAATAAATAAATGCAGCTGTATATCACTGCAATGAGAAAGGAGCTTGTTTCAGTTCAGCATATTTGAGAAGGACTGATTATGAATAAATGGAGCGGTATATTACTACAATGACAAAAAATTGATAATAGTGTAGCTTATTTGAGAAGGAATTATTATGAATAAATGAAACTGTATATCACTGCAATGAGAAAGGAGCTTGTATTATTGTAGCATATTTGAGAAGGACTGATTAGAAGCAGCTGTATATTACTGCAATGAGAAAGGAGCTTGTATTAGTGTAGCATATTTGAGAGGGACTGATTATGAATAAATGAAGCGGGGTATCACTGCAATGAGAAAGGAACTTGATATTAGTGTAGCATATTTGAGATGGACTGATTATGAATAAAGGCATCTGTATATTACTGCAATGTAAAGGAGCTTGTATTGTTGTAGCATATTTGAGAAGGACTGATTAGGAAAAAATGCACCTGTATATTACTGCAATGAGAAGGGAGCTTGTATTAGTGCAGCATATTTAAGAAGGACTGATTATGAATAAATGCAGCTGTATATTACTGCATTGAAAGAGGTAATTGATAATTGTGTAGCATATTTGAGAAAGACTTATTATGAATAAATGCAGCTGTATATTACTGCAAAGGAAAAGGATCTCTTATTAGTGTAGCATATTTAAGAAGGACGGATTATGAATACATGCAGCTGTATATTAATGCAATGAGAAAGGAACTTGATATTAGCGTAGCATATTTGAGAAGAACTGATTATGAAAAAATACTACTGTATATTACTGCAATCATAAAGGAGCTTGTATTAGTGTAGCATATTTGAGAAGGACTGATTATGAATAAATGCAGGTGTATATTATTGCAATGAGAGAGGAGCTTGTATTAGAGTAACATATTTGAGAAGGAATGATTATGAATAAATGCAGCTGTATATTACTGCAATGAGAAAGGTACTTGATATTAGTTTAGCATATTTAAGAGGAACTCTTTATGAATAAATGCAGCTGTATATTGCTGAAATGAGAAAGGGACTTGATATTAGTGTAGCATATTTAGGAAGGACTAATTATGAATAAATGCAGCTGTATATTACTGCAATGAGAAAGGAGCTTGTATTAGTGTAGCATATTTCAAAGGACTGATTATGAATAAAGGAAGATATATATTACTGCAATAAAAAAGGAACTTGATGTTAGTGAAGCATATTTGAGAAGGACTGATTATGAATAAATGCAACTGTATATTACTGCAAAGAGAAAGGAGCTTGTATTATAGTTGCATATTTGAGAAAGACTGATTATGAATAAATGCAACTCTATATTACTGTAATAAGAAAGGAACTTATATCAGTGTCCCATATTTGAGGAGGATTGATTATGAATAACTAATGCTGTATATTAATGAAATGAGAAAGGAACTTTATATTAGTGTAGCATATTTGAGAAGGACTGATTATGAATAAATGCATCTGTATATTACTACAATGAGATAGGAACTCGATATTAGTGTAGCATATTTGAGAAGGACTAATTAAGAATAAATGCAGTAGTATATTACTACAATGAGAAAGGAACTTGATATTAGTGTTGCATATTTGAGAAGGACTGATTATGAATAAATGCAGCGGTATTTTACTACCATGAGAAAGGAACTTGATATTAGTGTAGCGTATTTGAGAAGGACTGATTATGAATAAATGCAGCTGTATATTACTGCAATGAGAAAGGTATCTTGATATTAGTGTACATTATTTGAGAAGGGCTGATCATGAATAAATGCAGCTGTATATTGCTACAATGAGAAGGGAACTTGATATTAGTGTAGCATATTTGAAAAGGACAAATTATGAATGAATGCAGTTTTATATTACTACAATGAGAAAGGAGTTTATATTAGTGTAGCATATTTGGGAGGGACTGATTATGAATAAATGCAGCAGTATATTACTACAATGATAAAGGAACTTCATATTAGTGTACCAATTTGAAAAGGACTGATTATGAATAAATGCAGCAGTATATTACTACAATGAGAAAGGAACTTGATATTAGTGTAGCATATTTGAGAAGGACTGATTATGAATAAATGCAGCGGTATATTACTAAATTGAGAAAGGAACTTGATATTAGTGTAGCATATTTGAGAAGGACTGATTATAAATAAATGCAGTTGTATATTACTGCAATGAGAAAGGAACTTGATATTAGTGTAACATATTTGAGAAGGGCTGATCATGAATAAATGCAGCTGTATATCACTGCAATGAGAGAGGAGCTTGTTTCAGTTCAGCATATTTGAGAAGGACTGATTATGAATAAATGGAGCGGTATATTACTACAATGAGAAAAGATTGATAATAGTGTAGCTTATTTGAGAAGGAATTATGAATAAATGAAACTCTATATCACTGCAGTGAGAAAGGAGCTTTTATTGTAGCATATTTGAGAAGAACTGATCAGAAATAAATGCAGCTGTATATTACTGCAATGAGAAAGGAACTTGATATTAGTGTAGCATATTTGAGAAGGGCTGATCATGAATAAATGCAGCTGTATATCACTGCAATGAGAAAGGAGCTTGTTTCAGTTTATCATATTTGAGAAGGACTGATAATGAATAAATGGAGCGGTATATTACTACAATGAGAAAAAATTGATAATAGTGTAGCTTATTTGAGAAGGTATTAATATGAATAAATGAAACTGTATATCACTGCAATGAGAAAGGAGCTTGTATTATTGTAGCATATTTGAGAAGGACTGATTAGGAATAAATGCACCTGTATATTACTGCAATGAGAAGGGAGCTTGTATTAGTGCAGCATATTCAAGAAGGACTGATTATGAATAAATGCAGCTGTATATTACCGCAGTGAGAAAGTAACTTTATATTAGTGTAACATTTTAGGACTGATTATGAATAAACACAGCTGTATATTACTGCAATGGAAAAAGATCTCTTATTAGTGTAGCATATTTACGAAGGACTGATTATGAATACATGCAGCTCTATATTAATGCAATGAGAAAGGAACTTGATATTAGCGTAGCATATTTGAGAGGAACTGATTATGAAAAATGCAACTGTATATTACTGCAATCATAAAGGAGCTTGTATTAGTGTAGCATATTTGAGAAGGACTGATTATGAATAAATGCAGCTGTATATTATTGCAATGAGAGAGGAGCTTGTATTAGAGTAACATATTTGAGGACTGATTATGAATAAATGCAGCTGTATATTACTGCAATGAGAAAGGTACTTGATATTAGTGTAGCATATTTAAGAGGAACTGTTTATGAATAAATGCAGCTGTATATTGCTGAAATGAGAAAGGAACTTGATATTAGTGTAGCATATTTAAGAAGGACTAATTATGAATAAATGCAGCTGTATATTACTGCAATGAGAAAGGAGCTTGTATTAGTGTAGCATATTTCAAAGGACTGATTATGAATAAAGGAAGATATATATTACTGCAATAAAAAAGGAACTTATGTTAGTGAAGCATATTTGAGAAGGACTGATTATGAATAAAAAAAAGCTGTACGTCATTGCAATGAGAAAGTAACTTATTTTAGTGTAGCATTTGTGAGGAGGACTGATTATGAATACGTGCAACTGTATATTACTGAAATGAGAAAGGAACTTTATATTAGTTTAACATCTTTTAGAAGCACTGTTTATGAATAAATGCAGTTGTATATTACTGTAATGAGAAAGGAGCTTGTATTAGTGTATTATATTTGAGACGGACTGATTATGAAAAAATGCAGCTGTATATTACTGCAATGAGAAAGGAGCTTGTATTAGTTTAGCATATTTTAGAAGGACTGATAATGTATAAATTTAGCTGTATATTACTGCAATGAGAAAGGAACTTAATATTATTGTCGCATATTTGAGGAGGATTGATTATGGGTAAGTAATGCTTTATATTAATGAAATGAGAAAGGAACTTTATATCATTGTAGCATATTTGAGAAGGACTGATTATGAATAAATGCAGCTGTATATAACTACAATGATGAAGGAACTTAATATTAGTGTAGCATATTTGAGAAGGATTGATTAAGAATAAATGCAGCTGTATATTACTGCAAAGAAAAAGGAACATAATATTAGTGTAGCATATTTGAGAAGGAGTGATTATGAATAAATGCAGCTGTATAATCCTGCAATGAGAAAGGAGCCATTATTAGTGTAGCATATTTGAGAAGGACTGATTATGAATAAATGCAACTATATATTACTCTAATGAGAAAGTAACTTGATATTAGTCTAGCATATTTGAGATGGACTGATTATGAATAAATTTAGCTGTGTAATACTGCAATGAGAAAGGAACTTAATATTAATGTCGCATATTTAAGGAGGATTGATTATGGATAAGTAATTCTGTATATTAATGAAATGAGAAAGGAACTTTATATCATTGTAGCATATTTGAGAAGGACTGAATATGAATAAATGCAGCTGTATATAACTACAATGATGAAAGAACTTAATATTAGTACAGCATATTTGAAAAGGATTGATTAAGAATAAATGCAGCTGTATATTACTGCAATGAGAAAGGAACTTGATTATAGTGTAGCATATTTGAGAAGGACTGATTATGAATAAATGCAGCTTTATAATCCTGCAATGAGAAAGGAGCTTCTATCATTGTAGCATATTTGAAAAGGACTGATTAGAAATAAATGCAGCTCTATATTACTGCATTGAGAAAGGAGCTTGTATTAGTGTAGCATATTTCAAAAGGACTGATTATGAATAAATGCAGCTGGGTATTACTGCAATGAGAAAGGAACTTCATATTAGTGTAGCATATTTGAGATGGACTGATTATGAATAAAGGCTACTGTATATTACTGCAATGAGAAAGGAGCTTGTATTATTGTTGCATATTTGAGGAGGACTGATTAGGAATAAAATGCAGCTGTATATTACTGCAATGAGAAAGGAGCTTGTATTACTGTATTATATTTGAAAAGGACTGATTATGAATAAATGCAACTATATTACTGTCATGAGAAAGGAACTTACATTAGTGAAGCATTTTTGAGAAGGACTGATTATGAATAAATATAGCTGTATATTACTGCAATGAGAAAGGAACTTATATTAGTGTCGCATATTTGAGGAGTATTGATTATGAATAACTAATGCTGTAAATTAATGAAATGAGAAAGGAACTTTATATTAGTGTAGCATATTTGAGAAGGACTGATTATGAATAAATGCAGCTGTATATTACTACAATAAGAAAGGAACTTGATATTAGTGTAGCATATTTGAGAAGGACTGATTATGAATAAATGCAACTCTATATTACTGCAATGAGAAAGGAGCTTGTATTATAGTAGCATATTTAAGAAAGACTGATTATGAATAAATGCAACTTTATATTACTGTAATAAGAAAGGAACTTATACTAGAGTCGTATATTTGAGGAGGATTGATTATGAAAAACTAATGCTGTATATTAATGAAATGAGAAAGGAACTTTATATTAGTGTAGCATATTTGAGAAGGACTGATTATGAATAAATGCAGCTGTATATTACTACAATGAGAAAGGAACTTTATATTAGTGTAGCATATTTGAGAACGACTGATAATGAATAAATACAGCTGTATATTACTACAATGAGAAAGGAACTTGATATTAGTGTAGCATATTTGAGAAGGACTAATTAAGAATAAATGCAGCAGTATATTACTACAATGAGAAAGGAACTTGATATTAGTGTTGCATATTTGAGAAGGACTGATTATGAATAAATGCAGAGGTATTTTACTACAATGATAAAGGAACTTGATATTAATGTAGCATATTTGAGAAGTACTGATTATGAATAAATGCAACTGTATATTACTGCAATGAGAAAGGTATCTTGATATTAGTGTAGCATATTTGAGAAGGACTGATCATGGATAAATGCAGCTGTATATTGCTACAATGATAAAGGAACTTGATATTAGTGTAGCATATTTAAGAAGGACAAATTATGAATAAATGCAGTTTTATATTACTACAATGAGAAAGGAGTTTATATTAGTGTAGCATATTTGGGAAGGATTGATTATGAATAAATGCAGCAGTATATTACTACAATGATAAAGGAACTTCATATTAGTGTAGCATATCTGAGAAAGACTGATTATAAATAAATGCAGCTGTATATTACTGCAATGAGAAAGGAACTTGATATTAGTGTAGCATATTTGAGAAGGACTGATTATGAATAAATGCAGCAGTATATTACTAAAATGAGAAAGGAACTTGATATTAGTGTAGCATATTTGAGAAGGACTGATTATAAATAAATGCAGCTGTATATTACTGCAATGAGAAAGGAACTTGATATTAATGTAGCATATTTGAGAAGGGCTGATCATGAATAAATGCAGCTGTATATCACTGCAATGAGAAAGGAGCTTGTTTTAGTTTAGCATATTTGAGAAGGACTGATTATGAATAAACGGAGCGGTATATTACTACAATGAGAAAAAACTGATAATAGTGTAGCTTATTTGAGAAGGTATTAACATGAATAAATGAAACCATATATCACTGCAATGAGAAAGGAGCTTGTATTATTGTAGCATATTTGAGAAGGACTGATTAGAAATGAATGCAGCTGTATATTACTGCAATGAGAAAGGAGCTTGTATTGGTGTAGCATGTTTGAGAAGGACTGATTATGAATAAATGCAGCGGGGTAATACTGCAATGAGAAAGGAACTTGATATTAGTGTAGCATATTTGAGATGGACTGATTATGAATAAATGAAACTGTATATTACTGCAATGAGAAAGGAGCTTGTATTATTGTAACATATTTGAGAAGGACTCATTAGAAATAAATGCAGCTGTATACTACTGAAATGAGAAAAGAGCTTGTATTAGTGTAGCATAATTGAGGAGGACAGATTATGAATAAATGCAGCGGGGTATTACTGCAATGAGAAAGGAACTTCATATTAGTGTAGCATATTTGAGATGGACTGATTATGAATGAAGGCAACTGTATATTACTGCAATGAGAAAGTAGCTTGTATTATTGTAGCATATTTGAGAAGGACTGATTAGGAATAAATGCAGCTGTATATTACTGCATTGAGAGAGGTAATTGATAATATTGTAGCATATTTGAGAAAGACTTATTATGAATAAATGCAGCTGTATATTACCGCAGTGAGAAAGTAACTTTATATTAGTGTAACATATTTTAGGACTGATTATGAATACCTGCAGCTGTATATTAATGCAATGAGAAAGGAACTTGATATTAGCGTAGTATATTTGAGAAGAACTGATTATGAAAAAATGCAACTGTATATTACTGCAATCAGAAAGGAGCTTGTATTAGTGTAGTATATTTGAGAAGGACTGATTATGAATAAATGCAGCTGTATATTATTGTAATGAGAGGGGAGCTTGTATTAGAGTAACATATTTGAGAAGGACTGATTATGAATAAATGCAGCTGTATATTACTACAATGAGAAAGGTACTTGATATTAGTGTAGCATATTTAAGAGGAACTGGTTATGAATAAATGCAGCTGTATATTGCTGAAATGAGAAAAGAACTTTATATTAGTGTAGCATATTTAAGATGGACTAATTATGAATAAATGCATCTGTATATTACCGCAATGAGAAAAGAGCTTGTATAAGTTTAGCATATTATAGAAGGACTGATAATGAATAAATTCAACCTTATATTACTGCGATAAGAAAGGAACTTGATGTTATTGTAGCATATTTTAGAAGAACTTATTATGAATAAATGCAGATGTATATTACTGAAATGAGAAAGGAGCTTGTATTAGTGTAACATATTTCAAAGGACTGATTATGAATAAAGGAAGATATATATTACTGCAATAAAAAAGGAACTTATATTAGTAAAGCATATTTGAGAAGGACTGATTATGAATAAAAGTAGCTGTACATCATTGCAATGAGAAAGTAACTTATTTTAGTGTAGCATTTGTGAGGAGGACTGATTATGAATAAGTGCTACTGTATATTACTGAAATGAGAAAGGAACTTTATATTAGTTTAACATCTTTTAGAAGAACTGATTATGAATAAATGCAGTTGTATATTACTGCAATGAGAAAGGAGCTTGTATTAATGTATCATATTTGAGACGGACTGATTATGAATAAATGCAGCTGTATATTACTGCAATGAGAAAGGAGCTTGTATTATTGTAGCATATTTGAGAAGGACTGATTAGAAATAAATGCAGTTGTATAATACTGCATTGAGAAAGGAGCTTGTATTAGTGTAGCATATTTGAGAAGGACTGATTATGAATAAATGCTGCGGGGTATTACTGCAATGAGAAAAGAACTTGATATTAGTGTAGCATATTTGAGATGGACTGATTATGGATAAAGGCAACTGTATATTACTGCAATGAGAAAGGAGCTTGTATTATTGTAGCATATTTGAGAAGGACTGATTAGGAATAAATGCAGCTGCATATTACTGCAATGAGAAGGGAGCTTGTATTAGTGAAGCATATTTAAGAAGGACTGATTATGAATAAATGCAGCTGTATATTACTGCATTGAGAGAGGTAATTGATAATTTTGTAGCATATTTGAGAAAGACTTATTATGAATAAAAGCAGCTGTATATTACCGCAGTGAGAAAGTAACTTTATATTAGTGTAACATATTTTAGGACTGATTATGAATAAACACAGCTGTATATTACTGCATTGAAAAAGAATCTCCTATTAGTGTAGCATATTTACGAAGGACTGATTATGAATACATGCAGCTGTATATTAATGCAATGAGAAAGGAACTTGATATTAGCGTAGCATATTTGAGAAGAACCGATTATGAAAAAATGCAACAGTATATTACTGCAATCAGAAAGGTGCTTGTATTTGTGTAGCATATTTGAGAAGGACTGATTATGAATAAACGCAGCTGTATATTATTGCAATGAGAGAGGAGCTTGTATCAGAGTAACATATTTGAGAAGGACTGATTATGAATAAATGCAGCTGTATATTACTACAATGAGAAAGGTACTTGATATTAGTGTAGCATATTTAAAAGGAACTGGTTATGAATAAATGCAGCTGTATATTACTGCAATGAGAAAGGAGCTTGTATTAGTGTAGCATATTTGAGACGGACTGATTATGAATAAATGCAGCTGTATATTACTGCAATGAGAAAGGAGCTTGTATTAGTGTATCATATTTGAGACGGACTGATTATGAATAAATGCAGCTGTATATTACTGCAATGAGAAAGGAGCTTGTATTATTGTAGCATATTTCAAAAGGACTGATTAGAAATAAATGCAGCTGTATATTACTGCAATGAGAAAGGAGCTTGTATTAGTGTAGCATATTTGAGACGGACTGATTATGAATAAATGCAGTTGTATATTACTGCAATGAGAAAGGAGCTTGTATTAGTGTATCATATTTGAGACGGACTGATTATGAATAAATGCAGCTGTATATTACTGCAATGAGAAAGGAGCTTGTATTATTGTAGCATATTTCAAAAGGACTGATTAGAAATAAATGCAGCTGTATATTACTGCAATGAGAAAGGAGCTTGTATTAGTGTAGCATATTTGAGAAGGACTGATTATGAATAAATGCTGCGGGGTATTACTGCAATGAGAAAAGAACTTGATATTAGTGTAGCATATTTGAGATGGACTGATTATGGATAAAGGCAACTGTATATTACTGCAATGAGAAAGGAGCTTGTATTATTGTAGTATATTTGAGAAGGACTAATTAGGAATAAATGCAGCTGCATATTACTGCAACGAGAAGGGAGCTTGTATTAGTGAAGCATATTTAAGAAGGACTGATTATGAATAAATGCAGCTGTATATTACTGCATTGAGAGAGGTAATTGATAATTGTGTAGCATATTTGAGAAGGACTTATTATGAATAAAAGCAGCTGTATATTACCGCAGTGAGAAAGTAACTTTATATTAGTGTAACATATTTTAGGACTGATTATGAATAAACACAGCTGTATATTACTGCATTGAAAAAGGATCACTTATTAGTGTAGCATATTTACGAAGGACTGATTATGAATAAATGCAGCTGTATATTAATGCAATGAGAAAGGAACTTGATTTTAGAGCAGCATATTTGAGAAGAACTGATTATGAAAAAATGCAACTGTATATTACTGCAATGAGAAACGAGCTTATATTAGTGTAGCATATTTGAGAAGGACTGATTTTGGATAAATGCAGCTGTATATTATTGCAATGAGAGAGGAGCTTGTATTAGAGTAACATATTTGAGAAGGACTGATTATGAATAAATGCAGCTGTATATTACTGCAATGAGAAAGGTACTTGATATTAGTGTAACATATTTAATAAGGACTAATTATGAATAAATGCATCTGTATATTACCGCAATGAGAAAGTAGCTTATATATGTTTAGCATATTATAGAAGGACTGATAATGAATAAATGCAGCTGTATATTACTGCGATAAGAAAGGAACTTGATATTATTGTAGCATATTTTAGAAGGACTGATTATGAATAAAAGTAGCTTTACATCATTGCAATGAGAAAGTAACTTATTTTAGTGTAGCATTTGTGAGGAGGACTGATTATGAATAAGTGCAACTGTATATTCTTCAAATGAGAAAGGAACTTTATATTAGTTTAACATCTTTTAGAAGCACTGATTATGAATAAAAGCAGCTGTATATTACTGCAAAGAGAAAGGAGCTTGTATTAGTGTAGCATATTTTAGAAGGACTTATTCAGAATAAATGCAGCTTTATATTACTGCAATGAGAAAGGAGCTTGTATTAGTGTAGCATATTTCAAAGGACTTATGAATAAATGCAGCTAAATATCACTGCAATGAGAACGGAACTTTGTATTAGTTTAGCATATTTGAGAATGACTGATTATGAATAAATGCAGCTGTATATTACTGTCATGAGAAAGCGGCTTATATTAGTGTAGCATATTTGAGAAGGACTGATCATGAATAAAGGAAGCTCTATATTACTACAATGAGAAAGTAACTTCAAAATAGTGTAGCATTTTTTAAAAAGACTGATTACGAATAAATACAGCTTTATATTACTGTAATGAGAAAGGAAGTTTATATTATTTTAGCATATTTTAGAAAGATTGATTATGAATAAATTTAGCTGTATATTACTGCAATGAGAAAGGAACTTAATATTAGTGTCACATATTTGAGGAGGATTGATTATGGATAAGTAATGCTGTAAATTAATGAAATGAGAAAGGAACTTTATATTAGTATAGCATATTTGAGAAGGACTGATTATGAATAAATGCAGCTGTATATAACTACAATGATGAAGGAACTTAATATTAGTGTAGCATATTTGAGAAGGATTGATTAAGAATAAATGCAGCTGTATATTACTGCAATGAAAAAGGAACTTGATATTAGTGTAGCATATTTGAGAAGGATTGATTATGAATAAATTCAGCTGTATAATCCTGCAATGAGAAAGGAGCCTGTATTAGTGTAGCATATTTGAGAAGGACTGATTATGAATAAATGCAACTCTATATTACTCTAATGAGAAAGGAACTTGATATTAGTGTAGCATATTTGAGATGGACTGATTATGAATAAATCTAGCTGTATATTACTGCAATGAGAAAGGAACGTAATATTAGTGTCGCATATTTGAGGAGGATTGATTATGGATAAGTAATGCTGTATATTAATGAAATGAGAAAGGAACTTTATATTAGTGTAGCATATTTGGAAAGGACTGATTATGAATAAATGCAGCTGTATATAACTACAATGATGAAGGAACTTAATATTAGTGTAGCATATTTGAGAAGGATTGATTAAGAATAAATGCAGCTGTATATTACTGCAATGAGAAAGAAACTTGATATTAGTGTAGCATATTTGAGAAGGACTGATTATGAATAAATGCAGCTGTATAATCTTGCAATGAGAAAGGAGCTTGTATTAGTGTAGCATAATTGAGAAGGACTGATTATGAATAAATGCGGCTGTATAATCCTGCCATGAGAATAGAGCTTGTATTAGTGTAGCATATATAAGAAGGACTGATTAGGAATAAAAGCAGCAGTGTATTATTATAATGTGAAAGGAACTTGATATTAGTGTAGCATATTAGAGAGGGACTGATTATGAATAAATGCAGCTGTATATTACTGCAATGAGAAAGGAACTTGATATTAGTGAAGCATATTTGAGAAGGGCTGATTATGAATAAATACAGCTGTATATTACTACAATGAGAAAGGAACTTTATAGTAGTGTAGCATATTTGAGAAGGACTAATTATGAATAAATGTAGCGGTATATTACTACAATGAGAAAGGAGCTTATATTAGTGTAGCATAATTGGGAAGGACTGATTATGAATAAATGCAGCTGTATATTACTACAATGAGGAAGTGACTTGATATTAGTGTAGCATATTTTAGAAGGACTGGGAATCAATAAATGCAGCAGTATATAACTACAATGAGGAAGGAACTTGATATTAGTGTAGCCTCTTTGAGAAGGGCTGATTATGAATAAATGCAGATGCATATTACTACCATGAGAAAGGAAGTTGATATTATTGTAGCATATTTGAGAAGGACTGATTATGAATAAATGCAGAGGGATATTACTACAATGAGAAAGGAAGTTGATATTAGCATAGCATATTTGAGAAGGGCTGATTAAGAATAAATGCAGCTGTATATCACTGCAATGAGAAAGGAGCTTTTTTTAGTTTAGCATATTTGAGAATGACTGATTATGAATAAATGCAGCGGTATATTACTACAATGAGAAAAAATTGATATTAGTGTAGCATATTTGAGAAGGAGTGATTATGAATAAATGAAACTGTATATTACTGCAATGAGAATGGAGCTTGTATTAGTTTAGCATATTTAAGAAGGACTGATTATGAATAAATGCATCTCTATATTACTGTAATGAGAAAGGAACTTATATTAGTGAAGCATATTCGAGAAGGACTGATTATGAATAAATTTAGCTGTATATTACTACAATAAGAAAGGAACTTAATATTAGTGTCGCATATATGAGGAGGATTAATTATGAATAAATAATGCTGTATATTAATGAAATGAGAAAGGAACTTTATAATAGTGTAGCATATTTGAGAAGGACTGATTATGAATAAATGCAGCTCTATATTACTGCAATGAGAAAGGAACTTCATATCAGTGTAGCATATTTGAGAAGGACTGATTATGAATAAATGCAGCTGTATAATACTGCAATGAGAAAGGAGCTTGTATTAGCGTAGCATATTTGAGAATTACTGATTAGGAGTAAATGAGGCTGTATATTACTGCAATGAGAAAGGAGCTTGTATTAGTGTAGCATATTTGAGAAGGACTGATAATGAATAAATGCAGCTGTATATTACTGCAATGAGAAAGGAACTTTAAAGTGTAGCATATTTGATATGGACTGATTATAAATAAATGCAGTTGTATATTACTGCAATGAGAAAGGAACTTGATATTAGTGTAGCATATTTGAGAAGGGCTGATTATGACTAAATGCAGCTGTATTTTACTACAATGAGAAAGGAACTTGATATTAGTATAGCATATTTGAGAAGGACTGATTATGATTAAATGCAGCGGTATATTACTACAATGAGAAAGGAACTTGATATTAGTGCAGCATATTTGAGAATAATAGTATAGAGAAGTATGAAAAATATAGAGAGAAAAATGTGGAAGTAAAGCGCAAGGTACGTGAGGCAAAGAGGGCAGCTGACATGAGGTGGGGTCAGGGATTGGGTCAGTCATATGAAGAGAATAAGAAGAAGTTTTGAAAAGAAGTGAAGAGAGTAATGATGGCTGGCGCAAGAATTGAAGAGACAGTGAAAGATTGGAATGAAGGTTGTTAAAAGGAGAAGAGGCAAGGAAAAGGTTGCCGGAATTTTTGGAAAGTTTGCTGAATGTTGAGGATAATATGGAGGCAAATATAATTTCTGTTCCAGGTGTTGAGGTGCCAGTGATGGGAGATGAGAATGAGAGAGAGATTACAATAGAGGAAGTGAGGAGAGCACTAGATGAAACGAGACTAGGAAAAGCATCTGGTATGGATGGTGTGAAAGCTGAGATGTTGAAGGAAGGGGGTGTGACTGTACTTGAATGGTTGGTGAGATTGTTCAAAGTGTGTTTTGTGTTGTCAATGGTACCAGTAGATTGGGTTTGTGCATGTATTGTACCACTATATAAGGGTAAGGGAGATGTGCATGAGTGTTGTAATTCAAGAGGTATTAGTTTGTTGAGTGTAGTTGGAAAAGTGTATGGTAGAGTAATGATAAATAGGATCAAGGATAAAACAGAGAATGCAATCTAAGAAATACAGGGTGGTTTTAGAAGAGGTAGGGGTTGTATGAATCAGATTTTTACAGTAAGGTAGATATGCGAGAAATATTTAGCAAAAGGTAAGGAGGTGTATGTTGCGTTTTTGGATCTGGAGAAAGCGTATGATAGAGTTGATAGGGAAGCAATGTGGAATGTGATGAGGTTATATGGAGTTGGTGGAAGGTTGTTGCAAGCAGTGAAAAGTTTCTACAAAGGTAGTAAAGCATATGTTAGAATAGTAAATGAAGTGAGTGATTGGTTTCCGGTGAGAGTGGGGCTGAGACAGGGATGTGTGATGTCGCCATGGTTGTTTAACTTATACGTTTATGGAGTGGTGAGAGAGGTGAATGCTCAAGTGCTTGGACGAGGATTAAAACTGGTAGGCGAGAATGACCATGAATGGGAGGTAAATCAGTTGTTGTCTGCGGATGATACTGTACTGGTAGCAGACACAGAAGAGAAGCTTGACCAACTAGTGACAGAATTTGGAAGGGTGTGTGAGAGAAGGAAGTTGAGAGTTAATGTGGGTAAGAATAAGGTTATGAGATGTACGAGAAGGGAAGGTGGTGCAAGGTTGAATGTCATGTTGAATGGAGAGTTACTTGAGGAGGTGGATCAGTTTAAGTACTTGGGGTCTGTTGTTGCAGCAAATGGTGGAGAGAAAGCAGATGTACGTCAGAGAGTGGATGAAGGTTGCAAAGTGTTGGGGGCAGTTAAGGGAGTAGTAAAAAATAGAGGGTTGGGCATGAATGTAATGAGTTCTATATGAGAAAGTGATTGTACCAACTGTGATGTATGGATCGGAGTTGTGGGGAATGAAAGTGATGGAGAGACAGAAATTGAATGTGTTTGAGATGAAGTGTCTAAGGAGTGTGGCTGGTGTATCTCGAGTAGATAGGGTTAGGAACGAAGTGATGAGGGAGAGAACGGGTGTAAGAAATGAGTTAGCGGCTAGAGTGGATATGAATGCGTTGAGGTGGTTTGGCCATGTTGAAAGAATGGAAAATGGTTGTCTGCTAAAGAAGGTGATGAATGCAAGAGTTGATGGGAGAAGTACAAGAGGAAGGCCAAAGTTTGGGTGGATGGATGGTGTGAAGAAAGCTCTGGGTGATAGGAGGATAGATGTGAGAGAGGCAAGAGTGTGCTAGAAATAGGAATGAATGGCGAGCGATTGTGACGCAGTTCCGGTAGGCCCTGCTGCTTCCTCCGGTGCCTTAGATGACCGCGGAGGTAGCAGCAGTAGGGGATTCAGCATTAAGAAGCTTCATCTTTGGTGGATGGTGTGGGAGGTTGGGCTATGGCACCCTAGCAGTACCAGCTGAACTCGGTTGAGTCCCTGGTTAGGCTGAAGGAACGTAAAGAGTAGAGGTCCCCTTTTTGTTTTGTTTCATTGTTGATGGGGGAAGTGCCTTTGGTATATGTATGTATGTATATTTGAGAAGGTCTGGTTATGAATAAATGCAGCTGTATATTACTGCAATGAGAAAGCAACTTGATATTAGTGTAGCATATTTGAGAAGGGCTGATTATGAATAAATGCAGCTGTATATTATTACAATGAGAAAGGAACTTGATATTAGTGTAGCATATTTGAGAAGGACTAATTATGAAAAAATGCAGCGGTATATTTCTACAATGAGAAAGGAGCTTATATTAGTGTAGTATATTTGGGAAAGACTGATTATGAATAACTGCAGCTGTATATTACTACAATGATAAAGGAACTTAATATTAGTGTACATTATTTGAGAAGGACTGATTATGAATAAATGCAACGGTATATTACTACAATGAGAAAGGAACTTGATATTAGTGTAGCATATTTGAGAAGGACTGATTATAAATAAATGTAGCTGTATATTACTGCAATGAAAAAGGAACTTGATATAAGTGTGGCATATTTGAGAAGGGCTGATTATGAATAAATGCAGCTGTATATCACTGCAATGAGAAAGGAGCTTATATTAGTGTAGCATATTTGAGAATGACTGATTATGAATAAAAGCAGCGGTATATTACTACAATTAGAAAGGAACTTGATATTAGTGTAGCATATTTGAGAAGGACTGATTATGAATAAATGAAACTGTATATTACTGCAATGAAAAAGGAGCTTGTATTATTGTAGCATATTTGAGATGACTGATTAGGAATAAATGCAGCTGTATATTACTGCATTGAGAAAGGAGCTTGTATTAGTGTAGCATATATGAGAAGGACTGATTATGAATAAATGCAGCTGGGTATTGCTGCAATGAGAAAGGAACTTGATATTAGTGTAGCATATTTGAGAAGGACTGATTATGAATAAAGGCAACTGTACATTACTGCAATGAGAAAGGAGCTTGTATTATTATAGCGTATTTGAGAAGAACTGATTAGGAATAAATACAGCTGTATATTACTGCAATGAAAAAGGAGCTTGTATTAGTGTAGCATATTTGAGAAGGACTGATTATGAATAAATGCAGCTGTATATTACAGCAATGAGAAAGGAACTTGATATTAGTGTAGCATATTTGAGATGGAGTGATTAAGAATAAATGCAACTGTATATTACTGCAATGAGAAAGGAGCTTGCATTATTGTAGCATATTTGAGAAGTACTGATTAGGAATAAAAGCAGCTGTATATTACTGCAATGAAAAAGGAGCTTGTATTAGTGTAGTATATTCGAAAAGGACTGATTAAGAATAAATGCAGCTTTATATTACTGCACTGAGAAAGGAACTTGATATTAGTGTAGCATATTTGAGAAGAACTGATTATTAATAAATGTAGCTGAATATTACTGCCATGAGAACGGAGCTTGTATTACTGTAACATATTTGAGAACGACTGATTTTGAATAAATGCAGCTGTATATTACTTCAGTGACAAAGGTGCTTGTATCAGTGTATCATATTTGAAAGGACTGATTATGAATAAATGGAGCTGTATATTACTGCAATGAGAAAGAAACTTGATATTAGTGTAGCATATTTAAGAATGACTAATTATGAATAAATGCATCTGTATACTACTGCAATGGGAAAGAAGCTTGAATTAGTGTAGCATATTTGAGAAGGACTGATTATGAATAAATGCAGCTGTATATTACTGCATTCGAAAGGGACTTGTTAATAGTATAGCATATTTGAAAAGGACTTATGAATAAATGCAGCGGTATATTACTGCAGTGCGAAAGCAACTTGATATTATTGTAGCATATTTTAGGACTGATTATGAATAAATGCAGCTGTATATTACTGCAATGAAAAAGGAGCTCTTATTAGTGTAGCATATTTACGAAGGACTGAATATGAATACATGCAGCTGTATATTACAGCAATGAAAAAGGAACTTGATATTAGCGTAGCATATTTGAGAAGGATTAATTATGAATATATGCAACTGCATATTACTGCAATGAGAGAGGAGCTTGTATTAGTATAGCATATTTGAGAATGCCTGATTACGAATAAATGCGGCTCTATATTACTGCAATAAGAAAGAAGCTTGTATTAGCATAGCATATATGAGAAGGACTGATTATGAATAAATGCAGCTGTATATTACTGCAATGAAAAAGGAACTTGATATTAGTGTAGCATATTTGAGATGGACTAATTATGAATAAATGCAACTGTATATTACTGCAATGAGAAAGGAGCTTGTATTATAGTAGCATATTTGAGAAGGACTGATTAGGAATAAATGCAGCTGTATATTACTACAATGAAAAAGGAACTTGATATTAGTGTAGCATATTTGAAAAGGACTGATTATGAATAAATGCAGCTGTATATTACTACAATGAGAAAGCAACTTGATATTAGTGTAGCATATTTGAGAGGGACTGATTATAAATAAATGCAGCTGTATATTACTGCAATGACAAAGGAACTTGATATTAGTGTAGCATATTTGAAAAGGGCTGATTATGAATAAATGCAGCTGTATATTAATCCAATGAGAAAGGAACTTGATATTAGTGTAGCATATTTGAGAAGGACTAATTATGAATAAATGCAGAGGTATATTACTAGAATGAAAAAGGAGCTTGTATTAGTGTAGCATATTGGAGAGGGAATGATTATGAATAAATGCAGCTGTATATTACTAAAATGATAAAGGAACTTAATATTAGTGAACCATATTTGAGAAGGACTGACCATGAATAAATGCAGCGGTATATTACTACAATGAGAAAAGAACTTGATATTAGTGTAGCCTTTTGAAAAGGACTGATTATGAACAAGTGCAGCTGTATATCACTACAATGAGAAAGGAAGTTGATATTAGTGTAGGATATTTGAGAAGGACTGATTATGAATAAATGCAGCGGTATATTACTACAATGGGAAAGGAACTTGATATTAGTTTAGCATATTTGAGAAGGGCTGATTATGAGAAAAAACAACTGTATATCATTGCTATGAAAAAGAAGCTTGTATTAGTGTAGCATATTTGAGAAGGACTGATTATGAAAAAATGCAGCGGTATATTACTACAATGAGAAAGGAACTTGATATTAGTGTAGCATATTTGAGAAGGACTGATTATGAATAAAAGCAGCGGTATATTACTACAATTAGAAAGGAACTTGATATTAGTGTAGCATATTTGAGAAGGACTGATTATGAATAAATGAAACTGTATATTACTGCAATGAAAAAGGAGCTTGTATTATTGTAGCATATTTGAGATGACTGATTAGGAATAAATGCAGCTGTATATTACTGCATTGAGAAAGGAGCTTGTATTAGTGTAGCATATATGAGAAGGACTGATTATGAATAAATGCAGCTGGGTATTGCTGCAATGAGAAAGGAACTTGATATTAGTGTAGCATATTTGAGAAGGACTGATTATGAATAAAGGCAACTGTACATTACTGCAATGAGAAAGGAGCTTGTATTATTATAGCGTATTTGAGAAGAACTGATTAGGAATAAATACAGCTGTATATTACTGCAATGAAAAAGGAGCTTGTATTAGTGTAGCATATTTGAGAAGGACTGATTATGAATAAATGCAGCTGTATATTACAGCAATGAGAAAGGAACTTGATATTAGTGTAGCATATTTGAGATGGAGTGATTAAGAATAAATGCAACTGTATATTACTGCAATGAGAAAGGAGCTTGCATTATTGTAGCATATTTGAGAAGTACTGATTAGGAATAAAAGCAGCTGTATATTACTGCAATGAAAAAGGAGCTTGTATTAGTGTAGTATATTCGAAAAGGACTGATTAAGAATAAATGCAGCTTTATATTACTGCACTGAGAAAGGAACTTGATATTAGTGTAGCATATTTGAGAAGAACTGATTATTAATAAATGTAGCTGAATATTACTGCCATGAGAACGGAGCTTGTATTACTGTAACATATTTGAGAACGACTGATTTTGAACAAATGCAGCTGTATATTACTTCAGTGACAAAGGTGCTTGTATCAGTGTATCATATTTGAAAGGACTGATTATGAATAAATGGAGCTGTATATTACTGCAATGAGAAAGGAGCTTGTATTAGTGTAGTATATTCGAAAAGGACTGATTAAGAATAAATGCAGCTTTATATTACTGCACTGAGAAAGGAACTTGATATTAGTGTAGCATATTTGAGAAGAACTGATTATTAATAAATGTAGCTGATTATTACTGCCATGAGAACGGAGCTTGTATTACTGTAACATATTTGAGAACGACTGATTTTGAATAAATGCAGCTGTATATTACTTCAGTGACAAAGGTGCTTGTATCAGTGTATCATATTTGAAAGGACTGATTATGAATAAATGGAGCTGTATATTACTGCAATGAGAAAGAAACTTGATATTAGTGTAGCATATTTAAGAATGACTAATTATGAATAAATGCATCTGTATACTACTGCAATGGGAAAGAAGCTTGAATTAGTGTAGCATATTTGAGAAGGACTGATTATGAATAAATGCAGCTGTATATTACTGCATTCGAAAGGGACTTGTTAATAGTATAGCATATTTGAAAAGGACTTATGAATAAATGCAGCGGTATATTACTGCAGTGCGAAAGCAACTTGATATTATTGTAGCATATTTTAGGACTGATTATGAATAAATGCAGCTGTATATTACTGCAATGAAAAAGGAGCTCTTATTAGTGTAGCATATTTACGAAGGACTGAATATGAATACATGCAGCTGTATATTACAGCAATGAGAAAGGAACTTGATATTAGCGTAGCATATTTGAGAAGGATTAATTATGAATATATGCAACTGTATATTACTGCAATGAGAGAGGAGCTTGTATTAGTATAGCATATTTGAGAATGCCTGATTACGAATAAATGCGGCTCTATATTACTGCAATAAGAAAGAAGCTTGTATTAGCATAGCATATATGAGAAGGACTGATTATGAATAAATGCAGCTGTATATTACTGCAATGAAAAAGGAACTTGATATTAGTGTAGCATATTTGAGATGGACTAATTATGAATAAATGCAACTGTATATTACTGCAATGAGAAAGGAGCTTGTATTATAGTAGCATATTTGAGAAGGACTGATTAGGAATAAATGCAGCTGTATATTACTACAATGAAAAAGGAATTTGATATTAGTGTAGCATATTTGAAAAGGACTGATTATGAATAAATGCAGCTGTATATTACTACAATGAGAAAGCAACTTGATATTAGTGTAGCATATTTGAGAGGGACTGATTATAAATAAATGCAGCTGTATATTACTGCAATGACAAAGGAACTTGATATTAGTGTAGCATATTTGAAAAGGGCTGATTATGAATAAATGCAGCTGTATATTAATCCAATGAGAAAGGAACTTGATATTAGTTTAGCATATTTGAGAAGGACTAATTATGAATAAATGCAGAGGTATATTACTACAATGAAAAAGGAGCTTGTATTAGTGTAGCATATTTGAGAGGGAATGATTATGAATAAATGCAGCTGTATATTACTACAATGATAAAGGAACTTAATATTAGTGAACCATATTTGAGAAGGACTGACCATGAATAAATGCAGCGGTATATTACTACAATGAGAAAAGAACTTGATATTAGTGTAGCCTTTTGAAAAGGACTGATTATGAACAAGTGCAGCTGTATATCACTACAATGAGAAAGGAAGTTGATATTAGTGTAGGATATTTGAGAAGGACTGATTATGAATAAATGCAGCGGTATATTACTACAATGGGAAAGGAACTTGATATTAGTTTAGCATATTTGAGAAGGGCTGATTATGAGAAAAAACAACTGTATATCATTGCTATGAGAAAGAAGCTTGTATTAGTGTAGCATATTTGAGAAGGACTGATTATGAAAAAATGCAGCGGTATATTACTACAATGAGAAAGGAACTTGATATTAGTGTAGCATATTTGAGAAGGACTGATTATGAATAAAAGAAACTGTATATTACTGCAATGAGGAAGGAGCTTGTATTATTGTAGCATATTTGAGATGACTGATTAGGAATAAATGCAGCTGTATATTACTGCATTGAGAAAGGAGCTTGTATTAGTGTAGCATATTTGAGAAGGACTGATAATGAATAATACAACTGGGTATTACTGCAATGAGAAAGGAACTTGATATTAGTGTAGCATATTTGAGATGGACTGATTATGAATAAAGGCAAATGTATATTACTGCAATGTGAAAGGAGCTTGTATTAGTGTAACATATACAAGAAGGACTGATTAGGAATAAATGCAGCTGTATATTAATGCCATGAGAAAGGAGCTTGTATTAGTGTAGTATATTCGAATAGGACTGATTATGAATAAATGCAACTTTATATTACTGCACTGAGAAAGGAACTTGATATTAATGTAGCATATTTGAGAGGAACTGATTATGAATAAATGTAGCTGTATATTACTGCCATGAGAAAGGAGCTTGTATTACTGTAGCATATTTGAGAAGGACTGATTATGAATAAATGCAGCTGTATATTACTTCATTGACAAAAGTGCTTGTATCAGAGTATCATATTTGATAGGACTGATTATAGCTAAATGGAGCTGTATATTACTGCAATGAGAAAGCAACTTGATATTAGTGTAGCATATTTGAGAAGGGCTGATTATGAATAAATGCAGCTGTATATTACTGCAATGAGAAAGGAGCTCGTATTTTTGTAGCATATTTGACAGGGACTGATTAGGAATAAATGCAGCTGTATATTACTGCATTGAGAAAGGAGCTTGTATTATTGTAGCATATTTGAGAAGTAATGATTATGAATAAATGCAGCTGGGTATTACTGCAATGAGAATGGAGCTTATATTAGTGTAGCATATATGAGAAAGACTGAATATGAATAATAGAGGCTGTATATAACTGCAATAAAAAAGGAGCTTGTATTAGTGTAGCATATTTCAGAAGGATTGATTATGAATAAATGCAGCTGTATATTACTGCAATGAGAAAGGATCTTGATATTAGTGTAGCGTATTTGAGAAAGACATTATGAATAAATGCAGCTGTATATTACTGAAAATGAGAAAAGGAACTAGATATTAGTAAATAGTTAAGAAAGACTGATTTATGAAAAAAAAAAACGATTTATAAATTATTAATACAATGGGAAAGGAACTTCATATTAGTGTAGCGTAACTAACTAAGACTGAATATGAATAAATGTAGCTGTATATTACTGCAACGAGAAAGGAACTTGATATTAGTGTAGCTTATATGAAAAGGACTGATTATGAATAAATGCAGCTGTATCTTACTGAAATGAGAAAGGAACTTAATATTAGTGTAGCACATTTTGGAGGGAATGATTATGAATAAATGCTGTTGCATATTACTGCAATGCAAAAGGGACTTGATATTAGTGTAGCATATTTGTGAGGGACTGATTATGAATAATTGCAGCTGTATATTACTGCAATGAGTAAGGAAGTTCATGTTAGTGTAGCATATATGAGAAGGACTGATTATGAATAAAGGAAACTGTATATTACTGCAATGAGAAAGGGACTTGATATTAGTGTAGCATATGTGAGAGAAACTGATTATGAATAAATGTACTGTATATTACAGCATTGAGAAAGGAAGTTGATATTAGTGTAGCATATTTTAAAAGGACTGATTATGAATAAAGGAAGACGTATAATACTGCAATGAGAAAGGAACTTATATTAGTGTAGCATATTAGAGGACAGATTATGAATAAATGTAGCTGTATATTACAGCAATGAGAAAAGAACTTATTTTTAGTGTCTCATATTCGAGAAGGATTGATTATGAATATGTGTAGCTGTAAATTACTAAAATGAGAGAGGAACATTATATTAAAGTAGCATATTTTAGTCGGACTGATTATGAATAAGGGAAGATATATATTACTGCAATGAGAAAAGAGCTTGTATTAGTGTGGCATATCTGAGGAGGAATGATTAGGAATAAATGCAGATGAATATTACTGCAATGAGAAAGGAACTTATTTTAGTATAGCAGTTTTGAGGAGGACTGATAATGAGTAAGTGTAACTGTTTATTACTGAAATGAGAAAGGAGCTTTATATTAGTGTAGTATATTTGAGAAGTACTGATTATGAAACATATAGTCGTATATTACTGCAATGATAAAGGAACTTAATTTAGTGTATCATTTTCTAAAAGGACTGATTATGAATAAATGCAGCTGTATATTACTGAAATGGGAAAGGAGCTTTATATTAGTGTAGCATTTTTGAGAAGGACTGATTATGAATAACTGCAGCTGTATATTATTGAAAAGACTAATGATCAAGAAACTAAAGTAGTGCATTTGGGAAAAACAAATTATAAAAAAATTAAAATGTTATTTTTACGATGAGAAAATAACTTGATATTAATGTAGCTACTTAAGAAAAATTGATTATGAATGACAAAGGAACTTTACCTTGGTGTACCGTATTTTAAAAAGAATGATTAAGAATATATACAACTGCCATTAGAAAGGAACTAGATTTTATTGTAGTATATTTGAGCGGAAAAATTATGAATAAATGCAGCTGCATATTACTACAAGGATAAAGGAACTTAATATCTGTATAGCATATTTGAAAAGGACTAATTATGAATAAAAGCAGCTGCATATTATTGCAGTGAGAAAGGAAGTTGATATTAGTGTAACGTAATTACCTGAGATTGATTATGAATAAATGCAGCTGTATATTAATGTAATGAGAAAAGAACTTATATTAGTGTCGCATATTTAAGGAGGACTGATTATGAATAAATGAAGCTGTATATTGCTGTAATGAGAAAGGTACTTGATATTAGTGGAGCATATTTGAAAAGAACTGATTATGAATAAACACAGCTGTATATTACTGCAATGAGAAAAGATCTTGATATCATTGTATCATATTTGAGAGGGACTGATTATGAATAAATGTAGCTGTATGTTACTGAAATGAGAAAGGAGCTTGCATTAGTGTAGCATATTTGAGAAGGACTAATTATGAAAAAATGCAGTTTTATATTACTAAAATGAAAAAGTAACTTAATATTAGTGCAGCACATTAGAGAGGGACTGATTCTGAATAAATGCAGCTGTATATTACTGCAATGAGAAAAATAGTTGATATTAGTGTAGCATAAATAAGAAGGACTGATTATGAATAAAGGAAGCTCTATATTACTGCAATGATAAAGGCCCTTGATATTAGTGTATTATATCCGAGAAGGACTGATTATGAAAAAATCCAGCTGTATATTACTGCAATGAGAAAGGAATTTGTTATAAATATACTCTAGCATATTTGAGAAGGACTGATTATGAATAAATGCAGCCATATATTACTGCAATGAGAAAGGGAGTTGATATTAGAGTAGCATTTATGAGAAGGACTGATTATGAATAAAGGAAGCTCTATATTACTGCAATGAAAAAAAAACTTGATATTAGTGTATTATATTTGAGAAGGACTGATTATGAATAAATGCAGCTGTATATTACTGCAATGAGAAAGGAACTTGTTATTAATGTAGAATATTTGAGAGGGACTCTAAATGCAACTGTGTAGCATATTCAAGAAGGACTGATTATAAATACATGCAGCTGTATATTACTGGAATGAGAAAGGAACTTTATAATACTGTAGCATTTTTGAAAAGGAATGATTATGAATAAGTGCAACTGTATATTACTGAAATGAGAAATGACCTTTATATTACTGTATCATTTGAAAAGGACTGATTATGAATAAAAATAGCTATATATTACTGCAATGAGAAAGGAACTTGATATTTTTTAGCATATTTGAGAGGGACGGATAATGAATAAAGGCAGCTGTATATTACTGCAATGAGAAAGGAACTTTATATTAGTGTAGCATAATTTAGAAGGACTGATTATGAATTAATGCAGCTGTATATTACTTCAATGAGAAAAAAGCTTGTA
The DNA here is from genome assembly GCF_036898095.1 of Palaemon carinicauda. NCBI lineage: Eukaryota > Metazoa > Arthropoda > Malacostraca > Decapoda > Palaemonidae > Palaemon > Palaemon carinicauda. The sequence goes on from NC_090739.1 coordinate 71,800,162, forward strand.
TTAGTGTAGTATACTGTATTTGTGAAGGACTGTTTTTGAATAAATGCAGCTCCATATTACTGCAATGAGAAAGGAACTTGATATTAGTGTAGCATATTTGAGAAGGACTGATCATGAATAAAGGAAGCTGAATATAACTGCAATGAGAAAAGAACTTGATATTAGTGTAGCAAATTTGAAAAGAACTGTTTATGAATAAGTAAAGCTGTATATTACTGAAATGGGAAAGAAACTTTATTTTAGTATAGCATATTTAAGAAGGACTGTAAATGCAGCTTTGTAGTATATTTGAGAAGGACTGTTTATGAATCAATGTAGCTGTATATTACTGCGATGAGAAAGGAACTTATATTAGTGTAGCAATTTTGAGAAGGACTGATTATGAATAAATGTAGCTGTATATTACTGCAATGAGAAAGGAACTTTACATTTGTGAAGCATATATGAGGACTGATTATGAATAAATACAGCTGTATATTACTGCAATAAAGAAAAGAACATGATATTTTTGTAGCACATTTAAGAGGGGCTGATTATGAATAAAGAAAGCTGTATATTACTGCAATGAGAAAGGAACTTTATATTAGTATAGCATATTTGCGAGGGACTGTAAATGCAGCTGTGTAGCATATTTGAGAAGGACTGATTATGAATAAATATAGCTGTATATTACTGCAATGAGAAAGGAACTTAAATTAGTGTCGCTTATTTGTGAAGGATTGATTATGAATAAGTGTAGATCTATCTTAATGAAATGAGAAAATAACTTTATATTAGCGTAGCATATTTGAGAAGGACTGATTATGAATAAATGTAGCTGTTTATTACTGCAATGAGAAAGGAGCTTGTAGTAGTGTATTATTGCAGAATTTTTGAGAATGACTGATTATAAATAAGTGCAACTGTATATTTTTGAAATGAGAAAGGGCCTTCATATTAGTTTAGCATAGCATTCTTGATAAGGACTGATTAATTATGAATAAGTGCAGCTATATATTACTTCAATGAGAAAGGAACTTATTTTAATGTAGCATATTTTAGAAGGGCTGATTATGAATAAATGTAGCTGTATATTACTGCAATGAGAAAGGAACTTATATTAGTGTCGCATATTTGAGAAGGACTGATTATGAATAAGTGCAACTGTAAATTACTGTAATTAGATAGGAGCTTGATATTACTGTAGCATATTTGAGAGGGACTGATTATGAATAATGGAGCTGTATATTACTACAATGAAAAAGGAAGTTAATATTAGTGTAGCATATTTGAGATGGACTGATTATGAATAAATACAGCGGTATATTACTGCAATGAGAAATGAACTTGATATTAGTGTAGCATATTTGAAAGGGACTGATTATGAATAAATGCAGCTGTAAATTACTGCAATGTGAAAGAAGTTGATATTAGTGGAGCATATTTGAGATGGACTGATTATGAATAAAATAAGCATTATATTACTGCAATGAGAAAGGGACTTGATATTAGTGTAGCATATTTGAGAGGAACTGATTATGAATAACAGCAGCTGTATATTACTGCAATGAGAAGGAACTTATATTAGTGTCACATATTTGAGAAGAATTGATTATGGATAAGTGTAGCTGTATATTACTGCAATAGGAAAGGAGCTTGTATTAATGTAGCGTTTTTTAGAAGGACTGATTATGAATAAATATAGCTGTATATTACTGCAATGAGAAAGGAACTTAATATTATTGTAACATATTTGAGAAGGACTGATTATGAATAAATGTAGCTGTATAATACTATAATTAGATAGGAGCTTGATATTACTGTAGCATATTTGTTTGGGAATGATTATGAATAAATGTAGTTATATATTACTGCAATGAGAAAGGAAGTTTATATTAGTGTAGTATATTTGAGATGGACTGATTATGAATGAAGGAAGCTGAGAAAAAAAAAAGTCTTTATATTAATGTAGCTACTTAAAACAGACTGATTACGAATATGTGCATCTGTATATTACCGCAATGACACGAACTTTATATGAGTCTAGCGTTTTTAAGAAAGACTGATTATGAATAAATGCTGGTGTATATTACTGCAATGAAAAAGGAATTTATATTAGTGAAGCATATTTGAGAAGGACTGATTATGAATAAATGCAGCTGTATATTACTGACATGAGAAAGGAGCTTGATATTATTTAGCATATTTGAGGAAGAATGATAATAAATAAATGCAGCTGCCTAATACTGCAATGAAAAGGAACTTGATATTAGTGTAGCACATTTGAGAGGGACTGATTATGAATAATGGAGCTGTATATTACTACAATGAAAAAGGAATTTAATATTAGTGTAGCTTATTTGAAAAGGACTGATTATGAATAAAGGAAGCTGTATATTACTGCAAGGAGAAAGGAAATTTATATTACTGCAGCATATTTGAGAGAGGATTTATTATGAATAAATGCAGCTGGTTATTACTGCAATGAGAAAGGATCTTGATATTAGTGTAGCATATTTGAGAAGGACTGATTATGAATAATTGCAGTTGTATATTACTGCAATGAGAAAGGAGCTTGTATTAGTGTAGCATATTTGAGAAGGACTGATTATGACTAAACGCAGCTGAGTATTACTGCAATGAGAAAGGAAATTTATAATAGTGTAGAATATTCAAGAAGGACTAATTATGAATGAATGCAGCTGTATAATACTGCAATGAGAAAGGAACTTGATATTACTGTAGCATATTTGAGAGGGACTGATTATGAATAAAGGCAGCTGTATATTACTGCAATGAGGAAGAAGTTGATATTGGTGTAGCATATTTGGGATGGACTGATTATGAATAACTGCAGCTGTATATTACTGCAATGAGAAGGAACTTATATTAGTGTCGCATATTTGAGAAGAATTGATTATGGATAAGTGTAGCTGTATATTGCTGCAATGAGAAAGGAACTTTATATTAGTGAAGCATATTTGAACAGGAGTGATTAGGAATAAATGCAGCGTATATTACTGCAATAGGAAAGGAGCTTGTATTGGTGTAGCATTTTTTAAAAGGACTGATTATGAATAAATGTAGCTGTATAATACTACCATGAAAAAGGAAATTGATATTAGTGTAGCATATTTGAGATGGACTGATTATGAATAAATGCAGCGGTATATTACTGCAATGAGAAAGGGACTTGATATTAGTGTAGCATATTTGAGAGGAACAGATTATGAATAACTGCAGCTGTATATTACTGCCATAAGAAAGGAACTTGATATTAGTGTAGCATATTTGAGAAAGACTGATCATGAATAAATGCAGCTGAATATTACTGCAATGAGAAAGGAAGGTTATACTAGTATAGCGTAGTTGAGATAGAATGATTAAGAATAAATAAAAGTGTATAAAACTGCATTAAGAAAGGAACTAGATATTATTATGTAGTTGAGAAAGTCTGATTTATGAAAAAAAAAGCTTTATATTAATGAAATGGGTAAAGAACTTCATATTAGTGTAGCATAATTAATTAAGACTGATTATGAATAAATGCAGCTGTATATCACTACAGTAAGAAAAGAACTTATATTAGTGTAGAATATTTGAGGACTCAATTATGACTCAATGCAGCTGTATATTTTTGCAATGAGACAGTAAGTTGATACTAGTGTAGAATATTTTAGAAGGACTAATTATGAATAAAGGAAGCTGTAAATTACTGCTATAAGAAAGGAACTTATATTAGTGTATCATATTTGATAAGTACTGATTATGAATAAATGTAGCTGTATATTACTGCAATGAGCAAGGAACTTGTATTAGTGTAGCATATTTGAGAAGGATTGATTATGAATAAGTATAGCTGTATATTACTGCAATGAGAAAGGAACATATATTGGTGTAGCATATTTGAGAGGAACTGATTATGAATAAATGCAGCTGTATATTAATGCAATGAGAAAGGAAGTTGATATTACTGTAGCATATTAAAGAGGGACTGATTATGAATAAATGAAGCTGTGTATTCCTGCAATGAGAAAGAAACTTTATATTATTGTAGCATATTTGAGAGGGACTGATTATGAATAAATGCAGCTGTATAATTCTGCAATGAGAAAGGAACTTGATATTAGTGTAGCATATTTGAGAGGGACTGATTATGAATAAATGCAACAGTATATTTCTGCAATGAGAAAGGAACTTGATATTAGTGTAGCATATTTGAGAAGACTAATTATATGCATATTACTGCAATGAGAAAGGAACTTGATATTAGTGTAGCACATTTGAGGAAGACTGATTATGAATAAATGCAGTTGTATATTACAGCAATGAGAAAGGAAGTTGATATTGGTGTAATATACTTGAGAAAGACTGATTATGAATAAAGGCAGCTGTATATTACTGGAATGAGAAAGGAACTTGATATTAGTGTAGCATATTTGAAAGGAACTGTTAATGCAGCTCTGTAGCGTATTTGAAAAGGATTGGTTATGAATAAAGGTAGCTGTATATTACTGCAATTAGGAAGGAACTCATATCAGTTTAGAATATTTGAGGAGGACTGATTATGAATAAATGCAGCTGTATATTACTGCAATGAGAAAGGAGCTTGATTTTAGTGTAGCATATTTGAGAAGGACTGATTATGAATGAATGCAGCTGCATATTACTACAATGAGATAAGAATAATATTGGTGTAGAACATTTAAGAAGTACTGATTATTAATAAATGGACCTGTATATTACTGCAATGAGAAAGGAAGTTGATATTACTGTTGCATATTTAAGAAGGACTGATTAAGGATAAAGGAAGCTGTATATTACTGCAATGAGAAAGGATCTTGATATTAGTGTACCATATTTGAAAAGTACTGATTATGAATAAATGTACCTGTATACTACTGCAATGAGAAAGGAACTTATTAGTGTAGCATTTTTGAGAAGGACTGATTATGAATAAATGCAGCTGTATATTACTGCTATGAGAAAGGAATCTGATATAAGTATAGCATATTTGAGGACTGATTATGAATGAATGTAACTGTATAATATTGCAGTGAGAAAGGAAGTTGATTTAAGTGTAGCATATTTGAAAAAGACTGATTATGAATAAATATAGCTGTATATTACTACAATGAAAAAGGAGCTTATATTAGTGAAGAATATTTGAGAGGGACTGATTATGAATACATGCAGCTGTATATTACTGCAATGAGAAAGAAGTTGATATTAGTGTGGCATATTTGAGATGGACTGATTGTGAATAAAGGAAGCTTTATATTACTGCAATGAGAAAGGGACTTTATATTAGTGTAGCATATTTAAGAGGAACTGATTATGAATAACTACAGCTGTATATTACTGCAATGAGGAAGGAAGTTTACATTAGTGTAACATATTTTAGAAGGACTGATTATGAATAAGGGAAGAGGTATATTACTGCGATGGGAAAGGAACTTATTTTAGTGTCGCATATTTGAGGACTGATTATGGATAAGTGTAGCTGTATAATACTACAATGAGAAAGGAGTCTATATTATTGTAGCATATATGAGTATGACTGATTATGAATAAATGCAGCTGTATTATACTGCAATGAGAGAGGAGCTTATATTAATGTAGCCAATTTGAATGAGACTGATTATGAATAAATGCAGAGGAATATTACTGCAATGAGCAAGGAACTTTATATTAGTTTAGGATATTTGAGAAGGACTGATTGTAAATAAATTCAGTTGTATATTACTGCAATGAGAAAGGATCTTTATATTAGTGCAGCATATTTGAGAAGGACTGATTATGAATAAATGCAGTTGTATATTACTGCAATGAGAAAGGAACTTTATATTAGTGTAGTATATTTTAGAAGGACTGATTATGAATAAATGCAGCTGTATATTACTGCAATGATAAAGGCACTTTATATTAGTTTAGAATATTTGAGTTCGACTGATTATGAATAAATGCAGCTGTGTTATACTGCAATGAGAAAGGAGTCTATATCAATGTAGCATATATGAGTAAGACTGATTATGAATAAATGCAGCTGTATTATACTGCAATGAGAGAGGAGCTTATATTAATGTAGCCTATTTGAATAAGACTGATTATGAATAAATGCAGAGGAATATTACTGCAATGAGAAAGTAACTTTATATTAGTTTAGGATATTTGAGAAGGACTGATTATGAATAAATTCAGTTGTATATTACTGCAATGAGAAAGGATCTTGATATTAGTGCAGCATATTTGAGAAAGACTGATCATGAATAAATGCAGCTGAATATTACTGCAATGAGAAAGGAAGGTTATATTAGTATAGCGTAGTTGAGATAGAATGATTAAGAATAAATAAAAGTGTATAAAACTGCAATAAGAAAGGAACTAGATATTATTATGTAGTTGAGAAAGTCTGATTTATGAAAAAAAAAGCTTTATATTAATGAAATGGGTAAAGAACTTCATATTAGTGTAGCATAATTAATTAAGACTGATTATGAATAAATGCAGCTGTATATCACTACAGTAAGAAAAGAACTTATATTAGTGTAGAATATTTGAGGACTCAATTATGACTCAATGCAGCTGTATATTTTTGCAATGAGACAGTAAGTTGATACTAGTGTACAATATTTTAGAAGGACTAATTATGAATAAAGGAAGCTGTAAATTACTGCTATAAGAAAGGAACTTATATTAGTGTATCATATTTGATAAGTACTGATTATGAATAAATGTTGCTGTATATCTCGAATGAGCAAGGAACTTGTATTAGTGTAGCATATTTGAGAAGGATTGATTATGAATAAGTATAGCTGTATATTACTGCAATGAGAAAGGAACATATATTTGTGTAGCATATTTGAGAGGAACTGATTATGAATAAATGCAGCTGTATATTAATGCAATAAGAAAGGAATTTGATATTACTGTAGCATATTAAAGAGGGACTGATTATGAATAAATGCAGCTGTATAATTCTGCAATGAGAAAGGAACTTGATATTAGTGTAGCATATTTGAGAAGGACTGATTATGAATAAATGCAACTGTATTATACTGCAATAAGAAAGGAGCTTGATTTTAGTGTAGCATATTTGAGAAGGACTGATTATGAATGAATGCAGCTGCATATTACTACAATGAGATAAGAATAATATTGGTGTAGAACATTTAAGAAGTACTGATTATTAATAAATGGACCTGTATATTACTGCAATGAGAAGGGAAGTTGATATTACTGTAGCATATTTAAGAAGGACTAATTAAGGATAAAGGAAGCTGTATATTACTGCAATGAGAAAGGAACTTGATATTAGTGTACCATATTTGAAAAGGACTGATTATGAATAAATGTACCTGTATACTCCTGCATTGAGAAAGGAACTTATATTAGTGTAGCATTTTTGAGAAGGACTGATTATGAATAAATGCAGTTGTATATTACTGCAATGAGAAAGGAATCTGGTATAAGTATAGCATATTTGAGAAGGACTGATTATGAATGAATGTAACTGTATAATATTGCAGTGAGAAAGGAAGTTGATATAAGTGTAGCATATTTGAAAAAGACTGATTATGAATAAATGCAGCTGTATATTACTGCAATGAGAAAAAAGTTGATATTAGTGTGGCATATTTGAGATGGACTGATTATGAATAACTGCAGCTGTATATTACTGCAATGAGAAAGGAAATTTATATTAGTGTAACCTATTTTAGAAGGACTGATTATGAATAAGGGAAGAGGTATATTACAGCGATGGGAAAGGAACTTATTTTAGTGTCGCATATTTGAGGACTGATTATGGATAAGTGTAGCTGTATAATACTACAATGAGAAAGGAACTTGATATTAGTGTAGCATATTTGAGAGGAACTGATTATGAATAACTGCAGCTGTATATTACTGCAATGAGAAAGGAAATTTATATTAGTGTAACATATTTTAGAAGGACTGATTATGAATAAGGGAAGAGGTATATTACTGCGATGGGAAAGGAACTTATTCTAGTGTCGCATATTTGAGGACTGATTATGGATAAGTGTAGCTGTATAATACTACAATGAGAAAGGAACTTTATATCAAATTTATATCAGTGTAGCATATATGAAAAGGACTGATTATGAAAAAGTGTAGCTGTATATTACTGCAATGAGAAAGGAACTAATATTAGTGTAGCATATTTGAGAATGACTTATTATGAATAAGTGCAGCTGTATATTACTGCAATGAGAAAGGAGCTTATATTGGTGTAGCATATTGGAGGAGGACTGATTATCAATAAATGTAGTTGTAGATTATTGCAGTGAGAAAAGAAGTTGATATTATTGTAGCATATTTGAAAAAGACAGATTATGAATGAATGCAGATGTATATTACTGCAATGAAAAAGGAACTTAATATTAGAGTATATTAGAGTAGCATATTTGAGAAGAACTGATTTTGAATAAATGTAGCTGTATATTACTGCAATGAGAAAGATGTTGATATTGGTGTAGCATATTAGAGATGGACTGAATATGAATAAAGCAAGCTTTATATTACTGCAATGAGAAAGGGACTTGGTATTAGTGTAGTATATTTGAAAAAGACTGATTATTAATAAATGTAGCTGTATATTACTGCAATGAGAAAGGAACTTGATATTATTGTACCATAGTTGAGAGGAACTGATTATGAATAACTGCAGCTATATATTACTGCAATGAGAAAGGAAGTTTATATTAGTGTAACATATTTTAGAAGTACTGATTATGAATAAAGGAAGATGTATACTACTGCAATGAAAAAGGATCTTATATTAGTGTAGCATATTTGAGAAGGACTGGTTATGAATAAATGTAGCTGTATATTACTGCAATAAGAAAGAAACTTGATATTAGTGTAATATATTTGAAAAGGACTGATTATGAATAAATGCAGCTCTATTTTACTGGAATGAGAAAGGAATTTGATATTAGTGTAGCATATTTCAGGAGGACTGATTATGAATAAATGCAGCTGTATATTACTGCAATGAGGAAGAAACTTGATATTAGTGTTGCATATTTGAGAAGGTCTGATTATGAATATATGCAGCTCTATATTACTGCAATGAGAAAGGAGTTTGTATTAGTGTAGCATATTTGAAAGAACTGATTATGAATAAATGTAGCTGTATATTACTGCAATGAGAAAAGAACTTAATATTAGTGTAGTATATTTGAGGAGGACTGATTATGAATAAATGCAGCTGTATATTACTACAATGATAAAGGATCTTGTATTAGTGTAGCATATTTGAGAATTACTCATTATGAATAAATGCATCTGTATATTACGGAAATGTGAAAGGAGCTTGTATTAGTGTAGCATATTTGAGAAGGACTGATTATGAATAAATGCAGCTATATATTACTGCAATGAGAAAGGAACTTGATATTAGTGTAGCCTATTTAAGAGGGACTGATTATGAATAAATGCAGCTGTATATAACTGCAATGGGAAAGGAAGTTGATATTAGTGTAGCATATTCTATATTGACTGATTATGAATAAAGGAAGCTGTATATTACTGCAATTAGAGAGGAACTTTATATTAGGGTAGCATATTGGAGAAGGACTTATTATGAATAAATGCAGCTGTATATTACTGCAATGAAAAATGAACTTGATATTAGTATAGCATATTTGAGAAGTACTGTACTTATTATGAGTAAATGCTGTTGTATATTACTACAATGAAAAAGGAACTTGATATTAGTGTAGCATATTTGAAAAGGACTGATTATGAATAAATGCAGCTGTTACTGCAATGGGAAAGGAACTTGATATTAGTGTAGCATATTTGAAAAGGACTGATTAGGAATAAATGCAGCTGTATATTACTGCAACGAGAAAGGAGCTTGTATTACTGTAGCATATTTGGGAAGGACTAATTATGAATAAATGTAGCTCTATAGTACTGCAATGAGAAAGGAACTTATAATTATATCACATATTTGAGAAGGATTGATTATGAATAGGTGTAGCTGTATATTACTGAAATGAGAAAGGAACTTTATATTAGTGTAGCATATTTGAAAAGGACTGGTTATGAATAAATGCAGCTGTATATTACTGCAATGAGAAAGGAACTTGATACTAGTGTAGCATATTTGAAAAGGACTGATTATGAATAAATGCAGCTGTATATTAATGCAATAGAATGGAAGTTGAAATTATTGTAGCATTTGGGAAGGGCTGATTATGAATAAATGCAGCTGTATATTACTGCAATAGGAAAGGAGCTTGTATTAGTGTAGCATATTTGAGGACTGATTATGAATAAATGCAGCTGTATATTACTGCAATGACAAAGGAACTTGATATTAGTGTAGCATATTTGAGAGGGACATATTATGAAGAATTGCAGCTGTATATCAATGTAATGAAAAAGTAAGATGATATTAGTGTAGCATAATTGATATGGACTGATTATGAATAAAGGAAGATGTATATTACTGCAATGAGAAAAGAACTTTATATTAGTGTAGCATATTTGAGAAGGATTGATTAGGAATAATTGTAGCTGTATATTACTGAAATGAGAAAGGAACTTTATATTAGTGTAGCATATTTGAAAAGGACTGATTATGAATAAATGTAGCTGTATATTTTTACAGTGAAAAAGGAGCTTATATTAGTGTAGCATATTTGAGATGGACTAATTATGAATAAAGGAACCTGTACATTACTGCAATGAGAAAGGGACTTTATATTAGTATAGCATATTTGAAAAAGACTTGTTATGACTGAATGCAGCTGTATATTTCTGCTTTGAGAAAGGAACATGATATTAGTTTAGCATTTTTGACAGGAACTGATTATGGATTAATGCAGCTTTATATTACTGCAATGAGAAAGGAAGTATATATTATTTTAGCATATTTTAGAAGGATTAATTATGAATAAATGCCTCTCTATATTATTGCAATGAAAAAGGAACTTATTTTAGTGTAGGATTTTTGAGAAGGACTTAAGAATAAGAATAAGTGCTACTGTATTAATATTACTGAAATGAGAAATGATCTTGATACTAAATTAGTGCATTTGTGAAATACAGATTAAGAATTATAAAAATGTTTATTACTACGATGAGAAATGAACTTGATAATAATGTAGCTACTTAAGAAAAACTGATTATGAATATATGCAGCTGTATATTACTGCAATGACAAAGTAACTTTATTTTAGTGTAGCATATTTAAGAAAGCCTGATTAAGAATAAATACAACTGTATATTACTGCAATGAGAAAGGAACTAGATAGTTGAGAAAGACTGATTCATGAAAAAAACTAGCTTTATATTAATGCAATGGGAAAGGAACTTCATATTATTGTAGCGTAATTACATAAGACTGATCATGAATACATGCAGCTGTATATTACTGCAATGAGAAAGGAACTTATATTAGTGTAGCTTATTTGAGGACGACTGATTATGAATAAATGCAGCTGTATATCACTGCAATGCGAATGGAAGTTGATATTATTGTAGCATATTTTAGAAGGACTGATTAAGAATAAGTGTAGCTGTATATTACTTCAATGAGAAAGGAACTTATATTAGTGTAGCATATTTGAGGAGGACTGATTATGAATAAATGCATCTGTAGTTTACTGCAATGAGAAAGGAACTTATCTTAGTGTAGCATTTTTGAGAGGGACTGTAAATGCAGCTGTGTAGCAAATTTGAGAAGGACTGATTATTAATAATTGTACCTGTATATTGCTGCAATGAGAAAGGAACTTATATTAGTGTCGCATATTTGAGAAGGATTGATTATTAATAAGTGTATCTCTATATTTCTGAAATGAGAAAGGAACTTCATATTAGAGTAACATATCTGAGAAGAACTGATTATGAATAAATGCAGCTGTATATTACTGCAATGAGATAGGATCTGTATATTAGTGTAGTATATTCGAAAAGGACTAATTATGAGTAAATATAGCTGTATATTACTGCAATGAGTGAGGAACTTTATATTAGTGTCGCAAATTTGAGGAGGACTGATTATGAATAAATGCAGCTGTATATTACTGCAATGAGAAAGGAAGTTTATACTAGTATAGTGTATTTGAGAAAGACTGATCATCAATAAATGCAGCCCTATACTACTGCAAGGAAAATGGAACTTTATATTAGTGTAGTAGTTTATGACCACCGATTGTAAAAAAAAAAAAAAAAGTGCAACTATATATTGTTGCAATGAGAAAGGAACTTGGTATTAGTGTAGAGTACTTAAAGACTGTATTTGTTCAGTGGCTACTTTCCTCTTGGTAAGGGTAGAAGGGACTCTTTAGCTATGGTAAGCATCTCTTCTAAGAGAAGGACACTCCAAAATTAAAACACTGTTCCGTAGTCTTGGGTAGCGCCATAGCCTATGTACCCTGGTCTACCACTATCTTGAGTTAGAGTTCTCTTGCTTGAGGGTACACTCGGACACACTGTTCTATCTAATTTCTCTTCCCCTTCTTTTGTTGAAGTTTTTATTGTTCATAAAGGAAATATTTTTCTTAATGTTACTGTTCTTAAAATATTTTATTTTTCCCTCTTTCCTTTCCTCACGGGGCTATTTTCTCAGTTTGAGCCCCCTGGGCTTATAGCATCCTGCTTTCCCAACTAGGGTTGTAGCTTAGCAAGTAATAATAGTAAAATGCAGCGGTATATTACTGCAATAAGAAATGAACTTGATATGTGTAGCTTATTTGAGAAAGACTGATTATGAAAAAATGCAGCTGTATATTCCTACAATGAGAAAGGGTCATTATATTAGTGTAGTGTATTTAAGAAATTGAGCATGATTAAATGCAGTTGTATATCACTGCAATGAGAAAGGAATTGATAATAGTGTATCGTACTTTAGTCTGACTATGAATAAAGACAGCTGTATATTGATTCAATGAGAAAGGAGCTTGTTAATAGTGTAGTGCTTTTGAAAAAACTGATAATGAAAAAACATACCTATATGTTACTGCAATGAGAAAGGAACCTGAAAAGCGAAAGGCAGTTCGTAAACAAGAGACTGCAATAGCTTAACAAGAACATTTCTGAAACAGATGACTGGAAATTTGCCCAAGATCGTTAAGCTGAACTTAGAAAACCTTATGAAGAATTTAAAAAAAAAAAAAAAAAACTAAGTGAAATTTAGAATGGAAAAAAAACCTAAATCATTGGATAAAGCTATGACGAAGATGTCAGCGGTTAGTTGGAATGAAGGATGACTGTACGTAAATATAAAGGGAAAATTTGTCGGTAATGTCTTCTCAGACTTCTAGAAAAATACAAGGGAAGAAAAATTACTTTCCTAATCTACTAAATGGATTTCAATGGTTGATGCAACATCTATTTTTAAAGAAAATGATACCGTTATTTTTCCTGAGGGAACCAACGGATATTGCATGACCATTAATAAGTATGCTCGAGTTCAAGGGGTAATAAAGGAAAGATCTGGAAACTAAAGGCAAATGCTATGATACGGAGGGCAGTGCATTTGCAGGTGGGACACCACTTATTCTAAAATTCGAAAAATCTTTCTGGACAATGGTGACAAAGTTATGATGCAGATTCTGTGAGTTAAATTCATTAATGTCAAGAGATTCGGTAAGTTGAACAAAATTCAGCATTTGCCTGTGTATTACCAAAACTGCTTCATACGAACAAAACTATAGAAGCACATGTAGGCCAGGCAATTGACTTGTGGAAAGCGTAATTTCAGTCATAACAAACAAGATACTAAAAACAATATGAATTCGAAAATTAACAAAACAGAGAGAGAGAGAGAGAGAGAGAGAGAGAGAGAGAGAGAGAGAGAGAGAGATCACATATACAAACGGTATTTAAAAATTGATAGTTAAAACTTGAATTAGTGTTTGGTATTCACAGACTTTGATAATTTAGTTTTGATTGTATTGAATTGTTACTCCATGAAAGTCGTTTGGAAATGCAGTACTTATTTGGTAAAAATAAAGAATCCTCAAAGAAAGTTAAGTTCATTAATGCCTAAAGTGGCAATATGATGTGAGTTACAGTCCTATCAAGTAAATAAGACTACTAAGTCATCTGCTTAGGTACGAAACACCTATTGAAAAGTAAGCCACCAACTACTGGAATAAATATGCACGAAATTTCTGCAGGTTAGAATTCAGGAACTTTTAATTTCATTGTGAAACATATTATCGTTTTAGGCGGACGATGTTTACTTACAGGTTTCCTGTAGTTTTAAGCTTACAACAACATACAAAACATTGATAAATTTTGAACTCTCAAACATTACGAAAATTATTATCCTATAAGATTAATTTAGAATGGCATTTCAATTACTTAAATAAATTAATTACAGATATCAGTAAGCATTTAATTTGGATTTTTTAACTGTAGTGATGACCATACAACCAAATTCGAGTAAATGCATTTAAAAAAAGAAGATATATGCACAGAAATAGATTTTAAAAAATTCAAACTGAAGTTAAAAGAAACCTAACCTTGCAATGTGGTTTTAAGCACATTTTATATCGTAAATGTATTTCAAATGTGGTCGGCATTATTTTCAAATTCATTCAAAGCAAATTCAAAGTTTTCCTTGAACTTTTCTTATGGAATTAACCACATCATTAGTTATTAGTTTTTTTTAAGGAAACCAAAGTAAGTCATGACAATAATGTGATATGATACGTGTTTTTTTTTTCTTTCTTTTAAATAGATGTTTGTTATAGTTTATTATACTCTTCTCTATTAAGGAAGATATGCACAAAATAAACCTTTGCATTATATAGATATTTGAGATTACATAACTTAATTCGAAAAATCGGCTCATGGCTGTTTAGTCATATGTATATTGGATTCACGATATTAGATTAAAAGAAAAAAAAAATCTTCGGGTTACAATTAAATTTGAATCCAGAAGATTATCTAACGTAGGAGCATGAAAAGCTTATTATCAAGTTTTCCAATATTTTCAAAGATCCCAGTTATTAAGAACTACGTTTTGCGTCATAGCGCAGCGGTTGTCGGCATTAAACTTTCCCCGCAACGATTGGAGTGGCCATAAAATTAAAATTGCCACTATCTCGTCTATTATAAATCTATTTCTAGGGTTTATACAGAATGCTTACCAAATTTAACCGCTGTCTTTTGGTAATGAAGAAAAATCACAACTGACAATTCCAATTTCTTAGCATTTCTAGCTTGACTTGACATATAAGCTGAGCGGTGTGGTGCGAATCGGCGTTCTCTCTCTCTCTCTCTCTCTCTCTCTCTCTCTCTCTCTCTCTCTCTCTCTCTCTCTCTGCATGATTTCGGTCTTGTTTAAAAGCGTAGATGTAAACTTTTAAATAGTACAGTTATTCTTGAGTGAACCTAAGGGAAAATAAAATTACATCGTGACCGAAAATTGCCCTTCCAGGGATCTGCGGTAATTTCTACCACCAGGAGTATGTCTCTATAGACAATAACATCATTGATGTTAACTTTAAGAAAATGAAATGTCTCTGCTCAGGGTGTGTAGATGATTCCAAATTAGCCATGATTAATATGTCAAAAACGGAGAACGAACTAAATAAGAAACGCCTCAATATAGGTAAACGTGAAGGGAGAATCGCTGAATTGGAAAATCATTTCGCTGCACTTGCTACCGAATCCGATGCAGCAGATTCAACCCAGACTAGGACCCAAAAACAGCTGATCTCACTGAGAAGGTGGATAACCTATATTATACCAAAGAATATGGAATCGCTTAAGTTATCACTTTAAACACTGATGCCAGCCCCTATCCACACTCCACCCCCGAAAAAAAATGAGAAAATGACATATGCTGCCAGAGTTAAGAAAAAAATACATAGTAATTAAATCTACTATAAAACATCATCTACAATCACTAATAAGAAAAATGAGGTTTAACATGCACTTAAAGATGTCCCAATATCTTAATACGAGGTTAACTTTAAATGGAAATGTTATAAACTTTGCATATGAAAAGGTCAGAGATGAAGCAGCAAACAAGATTCAAACCATAAGTAATGATATGCAACGTAGACAATGATGGAGAGGAAGTATTAAATGCTTTGATTCAAAGAAATCGTTGCCTGGACCAGATTCAAAATGTCGAAGAGAAGATAAGTCTGGTATTCAAAAAAAAAAGTGCTGCAGGTGGGACTGCCCACTACTTGAGATGCAATCCTGAATTTCGGAAGGCTATTCATGATAATGGGGGCAAAGTTATTTGCTGTGGGGTACTTATAACATGCGCGATAGGAACCGTGTCATCACCTGCTACTACTGTTGAAGGTTTGGACATTTTGAAAAAGGTTGCAAGTCCAAGACTGATGATAAAAGTGTGTGGGAAATGTTCAGGATACTACGCCACCAATGAATGTAACTCATAATAGATAAAATGAATAAACTACAAAACTTTGAACAAATCTGCTGATCATATAGTGTATTCAAGAATTGCAAAGCTTATGATCAGGAATACTCAAAGATTGCGAAAATTAATAACCTACTCCTATAAGATTAACTTAACATAACCTTTAATCACTCATAAATGAATAAGGCATGTCAGTCAGCGTTCAATTAATGAAGAATAACTAATATACTAATTTTATTTGCTTTTTTAACAGTATTGTATGATCAACCATGTTTATATAAATACATTTGAGAAAGAAATAAATTTATGGAAGTACAAGAAAAATCTTCCCAAGTTGAAAGAAATGGAACTTTATCTATAATGTGGTTTTATGCACATTTGATATTATAAATGTATTTCAATTGTGGCCGACATGATTTCTACATTCATTCAAAACAAACTTGAATTATTTTCTTGTACCTTTCTCAAAGAATTAATCAAGATAGTTATAAGTTTCATTTTTATAAAAGCCAAATTCATGACAAAAATGTAATGCATTTTTTTTTTAATAGAAATAGTTGTTTCTTATAGTTAAATATACTCTTCTTTATTAACGATTTTATTTTGCATTGTACAAATATTTGAAATTACACACTGGTACAGTTCTTTGTAAAATTTAGTTCATGATTTTTATTCAAATAAAAATGAAATAAAATAGAATAAAATGAGATGAAATAAAATGAAATAAATAAAATCAAATAAAATCAGATAAAATAAAATAAAAAACAAAAAAAATGAAATAGGATGAAATAAAATAAAAGAAAATAAAAAACAAAATAAAATAAAATAAAAAATAAAAAATAAAAGAAAAATAGAAAATAGAATATAAAATATCTTCAGTTCATCTATGATTTTTATTTAATCCAGAAAATTGAAAGAATTTTTAGCTTTCCAATATTTTCAAATGGGATAATAATAGATCCCAATTATTCGGAATTAGTTTTGCGTCATAGCGCACCGGTTGTCGGCGTCAAATGTTCCCGCAAGGAACGGAGCCGCTATGAAGTGGAAAACTACCGCTCTTTCATCTCTAGAAATCCATTCCTATTATCTTCACTGGATGCTTACAAAATATAATCTCTACCTTTTTGCACTGAAGAAAATTCAGAACTGACAAATCAAATTTCGTAGCATTTATCGGTGTAGATATATCAAAGGTGCGATGCCGAGCGGTGCTGCCCTCTCTCTCTCTCTCTCTCTCTCTCTCTCTCTCTCTCTCTGTGTGTGTGTGTGTGTGTGTGTGTGTGTGTGTGTGTGTGTGTGTGTGTGTGTGTGTTTGTTCTGGTTCAATTTCCTAGATACAAAATTTGAAATAGTAGTTATTCTTATAGAGGAACATAAGTGAAAATAAAATCCCATCATGGCCGCAAGAGTTGATAAGATGCGAATTTTGTGATAACCTCTACCACAAAAAGTCTCTCTCTATAGACATTAACTCCAGTGAAGTTGACTAAAAATATGATATGTCTTTGCCCCGAGTGTATAGATGAGGCCAAAATAGCCATGATGAATATAGCCATGATGAATATGACAAAAATGGAGAAAGAACTAAAGAAGAGAGACCTCACTATAGGTGAACGTGAAGGAGAATCGCTGAACTTGAAAATCATCTCGCTGAGCTTATTACCATGCAGCAAATTCCGCCCCGACTACGGATCAGAAAACAACTGATCACACTGAGAAGGAAGATAGTCTAGCACATAATATGGAATCAATTAAGTTAACACTTCAAATACTGATGTCTACCCATGATAATTGGGACCGATGTTATGTTGCGATGGGATACTAATAACAAACATGATAGGTACCGAGTGATCCATTGCTGCTACTCGCAAAGGTTTGGACACTTTGAAAAATATTGCAAGCTCAAGACTGATGATAAAATGTGTGAGAAATTTGCTGGGAATTACGCCACGAAGGAATATAACGCAGAACAGATAAAATGTATAAACTACAACATGTTGAACAAACATGCTGATCATGAAATGTGGATTCAAGAGATTGTTAAGTTTATGATTAGGAATACTAAAAAATTTGCGCAAATCAATAACCTACTCGTATAAGATTAACTTAACATAGCATTTAGTCACTCATGAATAAATGAGGCATGTCAGTCAGCATTTAATCAATAAAGAATAACTAATATTCTAATTTTATATTCTTTTTTAACAGTACGTATGACCATATTCGAATAAACCCATTAGGGGAAAAAGACCTTTATGGAAGTACAAGATAAAACTCAAAGTTGAAAGGAAGGAAGGGAGCTTCATCTAGATGTGGTTTTATGCACATTTCGTATCGTAGATGTTGTTCAAATGTGGTCGTCATAATTTCTACATTCATTCAAAATAAACTAATTATTTTCTTGGACCTTTCTCATAGAATTAATCAAGATTAGTTATTTTCCTTTTATTCCTGAAAGCCAAATTCATGATAATAATATGATATAATACACGTGGTTTTTTTTTCTCTTTTAAAATGAAAATTTTATAGTTAAATATACTGTTCTTTATTAACGATGTTATGGAAAAATGCAACCTATGATTGTAACGATGTTAGTAATTAGTTTTTTTTTTTTTATAAAAGCCAAAGATATGACAATGTGCTTCTTTCTTAATAAGAATTTTAATCATTAAAGTTGTCTAACGTAGCAGCATGAAAACCTTATTTGTAGGTTTTCCAACATTTTTAAGAGAAACTTTAGATCCCAGTTATCAGAAATTATGTTTTGCGTCCTAGCGCACCTGTTGTCGACATTAAACTTTCCCGCATGGGATGTATCGGCAATAAAATGAAAAATACCGCCATCTCATCAATCTAGAACTCGATTTCTAATATCTATAAAGTATCCTTTGAAACTACAATCACTGCCTTTTTGCCATGAAGAAAATTCAGAACTGACAAATCAAATTTCTTAGCATAATTACCGTAACTAGACGTATAGGCGGAGCGGTGTGGTGCGATGCTGCGGCGTTCTCTCTCTCTCTCTCTCTCTCTCTCTCTCTCTCTCTCTCTCTCTCTCTCTCTCTCTCTCTCTCTCTCTCTCTCTCTCTCTATTATTTTGTTCTCGTTCAAAACCGTAGATGTAAACTTTTAAAATAGTATAGGTATTCTTAAGTGAAAATAAAATTACATGCGACTGAAAATTTCCCTTCTAGGGATCTGCGATAATTTCTACCACAAGGAGTATGTCTCTATAGACAGTAACACCAGTGATGTTAAACTTTAAGGAAATGAAATGGATTTACCCTGAGTATGTAGATGATGCCAAAATATCCATGATTAATGTGTTGAAAATGGAGAACGAATTAAAGAAGAGAGACTTCACTATGAGTGAACGTAAAGCGAGAATCGCTTATTTGGAAAGTCATGCCGCTGCACTTACTGCCGAATCCGAAGCAGCAGATTCAACACAGAACTAAGGATATAGAATCGATTAAGTTATCACCTCAACCACTGAGGCCACCCCCCCCCACCCCCCAAAAAATGAAAAAATGACATGCTGACAAAGTTTAAAAAAAAAAAAAAAAAAAAAAAAAAAACCTAGTAATTAAATCTCTGAAACATCATCTACAATCACTGATAGGAAAAATGAGGTTGAGCATGCACTTGAAGATGTCCCAATTCTTAATACGAGGTCAACTTTAAATTGGAATGTTGATGCAAACTTTGCTTATGAAAATATAAGATGTATTTTTTTTACTGTCTCTAAATGCCGAAATCAATAATGTAATAAAAACTTCTGGTTATATGAAAAATATAGCGTTTATAAAAAAAAGTACCTAGACGAAAATTCTGTAAGGAAACTTGAGATAAATTGGATTGACTACTGCAACTATCTATTACAATTTACCAAAAGTGCAACTTAAGAAATTACAAAACATAATAATAAACAAAGGAGCAAGACTGGTAAATGGTGTACCACCTAGAGATATATGTACAATAACCCACCAAGTTATCAGAACCGGTCGTCCAAAATACTTATGAGAATTGCTACATATGGCGCACCTAACAAGTCATGTCGACATGAGAATAGTTACAGATGGCTTCAAAATATTGGAACCTGGATAGATGTCTACTTTAGGCACCAGAGCCTTTAAATATGCAGCCCCAAGACTATGTAATAAGCTCCCACGAAACATCCGAATGATTGAAGACATTAAGGCTTTCAAGAGGAAACTGAAGCCTTTCTTATTTCATCAGTCATACAACAGTGACGATCTAACGGCAAATGAACAATACACGATATGAAACGTTAAATACTCTGAACGAACAAAGTAAAACGACAGTGGAGGTCCTGTAGAGAGTGGGGTTTCCCTGCTGTATGGAACCTGAAAAGCAGCCGTCAAAGTAAGTAAAAAGAAGCAGCAAACAAGATTCAAACCATGATATTCGACAATGAGACAAAGAAAATTGGGAAATTAAAACCTAAAATAATGATATGCACTGCATACAATGATGGAGTTGATGTATTAAATGCTTTGATTCAAAGGAATCATTGCCTAGACCAGATTCAAAATATAGAACATTAGATAAGTCTGGTATTCAAGAAAAGTGCTGCAGGTGGGACTGACCACTACTTGTTGAAATGTGATCCTGAAGTTCGAAAGGCTATTCTTGATAATGGCTACAAAGATGTGTTGCGATGAGGTACTTATAGCATATGTGATAGGTACAATGTGATCACCTACTTCCACTGTCTAAGGCATGGACATGTTGGAAAAGGTTGCAAGTTCAAGACTAATGATAGTAAGTGCAGGACATTTTTATGAAATCTCGCCACCAAGGAATGTTACTCACAATAGATAATATGAATAAACTGCAACAAGTTGAGCAAACCTGCTGATCACAAAGTGGATTCAAGAAACTGTAAAACTTATGATCAGGAATGTTCAAAGATTACGAAAATGAGTAACCTACTTGTAAAAGATTAACTTAACATAGCATTTAATCATAAATAAGTGAGGCATGTCACTCAGCATTCAATTATTAAACAAATAATTTACTAATCTGATTTGCTTTTTAACAGTACTGATGACCAACCATATTCGAATAATCGCATTAGGAAAAAAAAAAAAAAAAAAAAAAAACAGTAATAGAAGTATGAAAAGAAATCTCCCAAAGTTGAAAGAAAGGGAACTTCATCAATGATGTGGTTGTATGAACTTTTGATATTGTAAATGTATGTCAAATGTGGTCGTTATGATTTCTACATTCATTAAAAAAGATGATTCATTATCTTGGACCTTTTCATATAATTAATCGTGCAGTTGAAATCTAATGAATATTTTTATATGTAATTGCAGTACAGTTAAAATATAGAAAGGAGTTTTATGTATAAGTTTAGTGCAATTGAAATCCAAGGTAGATTTTTATCTGTAAGTGCAGTGCAGTTGAAATGTAGGATGAACTGTCATCTATAAGTGTAGTGCAGTTGAAATCTAAGGAATATTTTTATATGTAAATGTAGTGCAGTTGAAATTTAGGATAGATTGTTATCTATAAGTTTAGTGCAGTTGAAATTCAAGGTAGACTTTTATCTGTAAGTGCAGTGCAATTTAAATCTAGGATGGATTGTTATCTATAAGTGTAGTGCAATTCAAATCTAAGGTAGAATTTTATCTAAGTGCAGCGCAGTTGAAATCTAGGGTAGATTGTTATCTATAAGTGTAGTACAGTTGAATTCTAAGGAAGATTTTTATCTGCAAGTGTAGTAGAGTTGAAATTTAGGATGGATTTTATCTATAATTGAAGTGCATAATCTTTCATAAAAGACTAAATCATTGGATGAAGCTGTGATGAAAATGTCTGCTCATAGTTGAAATGGAGGATGAAACTTACGACAATATGAAGGAAACATTCTTGATATAAAAGGAAGATGTATATTACTGCAATGAGAGAGGAACTTATATTACTGTAGCATATTTGAGAAGGACTGATTATGAATAAATGCATCTGTATATTACTGCAATGAGAAAAGAACTTGATATTAGTGTAGCATATTTGAGAAGTACTGTACTTATTATGAATAAATGCTGTTGTATATTACTGCAATGAGAAAGGATCTTGTATTAGTGTAGAATATTTGAGAAGGACACATTAAGAATGAATGCAGCTGTATATTACTGCAATGACAGAGGAACTTGATATTATTGTAGCATCTTTGAGGGGGACTGATTATGAATAAAGGAAGCTGTATATTACTGCAATGAGAAAGGAAATTGAAATTAGTGTAGCATATTTGAAAAGTACTGATTATGAATAAATGCAGCTGTATATTACTGCAATGAGAGAGGAACTTGATATTAGCGTAGCATATTTGAGAGGGACTTATGAATAAATGTAGCTGTATATTACTGCAATGACAAAGAAACTTGATATTAGTGTAGCATATTTGAGAACGACAGATTATGAATAAATGTAGCTTTATATTACTCAATGAGAAAGGAACTTATTTTTGTGTAGCATTATTGAGAAGGACTAATTATGAATAAAGGAACCTGTACATTACTGCAATGAGAAAGGGACTTTATATTAGTATAACATATTTAAAAATGACTGGTTATGACTGAATGTAGCTGTGTATTACTGCAATGATAAAGGAACTTCATAATAGTGTAGCATATTTGAGAGGGAGTGATTATGAATAAATGTAGTTGTATATTAACGCAATGAGAAAGGAAGTTGATCTTAGTGTAGCATATTTGAGAAGGACTGATTATGAATAAATGAATTTGTATATTAATGAGAAAGGAACTAGATATTAGTGTAGCAAATTTGAGAGGGACTGATTATGAATAAATGAAGTTGTATATTAACGCCATGAGAAAGGAAGTTGATCTTAGTGTAGCATATTTGAGAAGGACTGATTATGAATAAATGAAGTTGTATATTAATGAGAAAGGAACTAGATATTAGTATGTAGTTGAGAAAGACTGATTCATGAAAAAATAAAAGCTTTTTATTAATGCAATGGGGAAGGAACTTCATACAGTGTAGCGTAATTAATTAAGACTGATTATGAATAAATGCAGCTGTATATTACTGCAAAGAAAAGGGAACTTATATTAGTGTAGCATATTTGAGGAGGACTGATTATGAATAAATGCCCCTGTATATTATTGCAATGAGAAAGGAACTTGATATTAGTGTAGCATATTAGAAAAGGACTGATTATAAATAAATAGAGTTGTATATTACTGCAATGAGAAAGGAACTTGAATTTATTGTGGCATATTTGAGAGGGACTGATCATGAATAAATGAAGTTGTATTTCACTGCAATGAGAAAGGAACTTTATATTAGTGTAGCATATTTGAGGAGGACTGATTATGAATAAATGTAGCTGTATATTACTGCAATGACAAAGGAACTTTATATTAGTTTAGCACATTTGAGAGGGACTGATTATGAATAAATGTAGCTGTATATTACTGCAATGAGAAAGGAACTTCATATTAGTGTAGCATATTTGAGGAGGACTGATTATGAATAAATGTAGCTGTATATTACTGCAATGAGAAAAGAACTTTATATTAGTGTAGCATATTTGAGGAGGACTGATTATGAATAAATGTAGCTGTATATTACTGCAATGACAATGGAACTTTATATTAGTGTAGCATATTTCAGGAGGACTGATTATGAATAAATGTAGCTGTATATTAATGCAATGAGAAAGGAACTTATATTTGTGTCGCATATTTGAGAAGGATTGATTATGAATAAATGTAGCTGTATATTACTGCAATGAGAAAGGAACTTTATATTAGTGTAGCATATTTGAGGAGGACTGATTATGAATAAATGTAGCTGTATATTACTGCAATGAGGAAGGAACTTTATATTAGTGTTTCATATTTGAGGAGGACTGATTATGAATAAATGTAGCTGTATATTACTGCAATGACAAAGGAACTTATCTTAGTGAAGCATTTTTGAGAAGGACTTATTATAAAGAAGTGCAGCTGTATATTGATGTAATTATAAAGGAACCTAAAGAACTTTATATTAGTGTAGTGTACTTGAGAAAGACTTAAGTTGAATAAATGCAGCTGTATATTACTACAATGAGAAAGGAACTGTATATTAGTGTAGTATATTTGAGAAGGACTAATTGTGAGTAAATGTAGCTGTATATTACTGCAATTAGAAAGGAACTTTATATTAGTGTCGCATATTTGAGGATGACTAATTTTGAATAAATACAGCTGTATATTACTGCAATGAGAAAGGAACTTTATACTAATATAGTGTATTTGAGAAAGACTGATCATCAACAAATGCAGCTGTATACTACTGCAAGGAAAATGGAACTTTATATTAGTGTAGTAGTTTATGACCACCGATTATAAAAAAAAGAAAGTGCAACTATATATTGTTGCAATGAGAAAGGAACTTGATATTGGTGTAGAGTACTTAAAGACTGTATTTGTTCAGTGGCTACTTTCCTCTTGGTAAGGGTAGAAGGTACTCTTTAGCTATGGTAAGCACCTCTTCTAAGAGAAGGACACTCCAAAATTAAAACACTGTTCCGTAGTCTTGGGTAGCGCCCATGTACCCTGGTCTTCCACTATCATGAGTTGGAGTTTTTTTGCTTGAGGGTACACTCGGGCACACTGTTCTATCTAATTTCTCTTCCCCTTGTTTTGTTGAAGTTTTTATTGGTCATAAAGGGAATATTTATCGTAATGTTATGGTTCTTAAAATATTTTGTTTTTCACTCTTTCCTTTCCTCACTGGGCTATTTTCTCAGTTTGAGCCCCCTGGGCTTATAGCATCCTGCTTTCCCAACTAGGGTTGTAGCTTAGTAAGTATAAATAATAAAAGGCAGCTGTATATTACTGCAATAAGAAAGGAACTTGATACGTGTAGCTTATTTGAGAAAGACTGATTATGAAAAATGCAGCTGTATATTCCTACAATGAGAAAGGGTCATTATGTTAGTGTAGTGTATTTAAGAAATTGAGCATGATTAAATGCAGTTGTATATCACTGCAATGAGAAAGGAATTGATAATAGTGTATCGTACTTAAGTCTGACTATGAATAAAGACAGCTGTATATTAATTCAATGAGAAAGGAGCTTGTTAATAGTGTAGTGCTTTTGAGAAAAACTGATAATGAAAAAACATACCTATATGTTACTGCAATGAGAAAGGAACCTGGAAAGCAAAAGGCAGTTCGTAAACAAGAGACTGCAATAGCTTAACAAGAACATTTCTGAAACAGATGACTAGAAATTTGCCCAAGATCATTGAGCTGAACTTAAAAAACCTTATGAAGAATTTAAAAAAAAAAAGCAAGTGAAATTTAGAATGAATAATAAAAAAAAAAAAGAAACCTAAATCACTGGATAAAGCTATGATCAAGATGTCAGCGCTTAGTTGGAATGAAGGATGACTGTAGGTAAATATAAAGGGAAAATTTTTTGGTAATGTCTTCTCAGACTTCTAGAAAAATACAAGGGAAGAAAAATTACTTTCCTAATCTACTAAATGGATTTCAATGGTTGATGCAACATCTATTTTTAAAGAAAATTATACCGCTATTTTTCCCGAGGGAGCCAACGGATATTGCATGACCATTAATAAGTATGCTCGAGTTCAAGGGGTAATAAAGGAAAGATCTGGAAACTAAAGGCAAATGCTATGATACGGAGGGCAGTGCATTTGCAGGTGGGACACCACTTATTCTGAAATTCGAAAAATCTTTCTTGACAATGGTGACAAAGTTATGATACAGATTCTATGAGTTAAATTCATTAATGTCAAGAGATTCGTTAAGTTGAACAAAATTCAGCATTTGCCTGTGTATTACCAAAACTGCTTCATACGAACAAAACTATAGAAGCACATGTAGGCCAGGCAATTGACTTGTGGAAAGCGTAATTTTAGTCATAACAAACAAAATGCTAAAAACAATATGAATTCGAAAATTAATAAAACAGAGAGAGAGAGAGAGAGAGAGAGAGAGAGAGAGAGAGAGAGAGAGAGAGAGAGAGAGAGATCGCAGGATCACATATAGAAATGGTATGTGAAAATTGTTATTTAAACTTAAAACTTTAATTAGCGTTTGGTATTCACAGGCTTGATGATTTAGTTTTGATTGTAGTGAATTGTTACTCCATGAATGTTTTTCACAAATATAGTACTTATTTGTGAAAATAATAGTCCTCAAAGAAAGTTAAGTTCATTAATGCCTAAAGTGACAATATGATGTGAGTTACGGTCCTATTAAGTAAATAAGACTACTAAGTCATCTGCATAGGTACCAAACCCCTATTGAAAAAGTAAACCACCAACTACTGGAATAAATATGCATGAGAATTCAATTCAGGAACTTATAATTTCATTGTGAAACCTATTATCGTTTTAGTCGGACGATGTTTACTTACGGGTTTGCTGTAGTTTTAAGCTTACAACAGCATAAAAAAAAAGAAAAAAAAAAAAAAACTGATAAATTTTGAACTCTCAAACATTACGAAAATTATTATTCTACAAGATTAATTTAGCATGGCATTTCAATCGCTTAGATAAATTAATTACAGATATCAGTCAGCATCTAATTTGGATTTTTTAACTGTAGTGATGACCATTCAACCAAATTCGAGTAAATGCATTTGAAAAAGAAGATATATGCACAGAAATAGATTAAAAAAAATGCAAACTGAAGTTAAAAGAAACCTAACCTTGCAATGTGGTTTTAAGCACATTTTATATCGTAAATGTATTTCAAATGTGGTCGGCATTATTTTCAAATTCATTCAAAGCAAATTCAAAGTTTTCCTTGAACTTTTGTTATGGAATTAACCACATCATTAGTTATTAGTTTTTTCTAAGGAAACCAAAGTAAGTCATGACAATAATGTGATATGATACGTGTTTTTTTTTTCTTTCTTTTAAATAGATGTTTGTTATAGTTTATTATACTCTTCTATATTAAGGGAGATAAGCACAAAATAAACCTTAGCATTATATAGATATTTGAGATTACATAACTTAATTCGAAAAATCGGCTCATGGCTGTTTAGTCATATGTATATTGGATTCACGATATTAGATTAAAAGAAAAAAAAAATCTTCGGGTTACAATTAAATTTGAATCCAGAAGATTATCTAACGTAGGAGCATGAAAAGCTTATTATCAAGTTTTCCAATATTTTCAAAGATCCCAGTTATTAAGAACTACGTTTTGCGTCATAGCGCAGCGGTTGTCGGCATTAAACTTTCCCCGCAACGATTGGAGTGGCCATAAAATTAAAATTGCCACTATCTCGTCTATTATAAATCTATTTCTAGGGTTTATACAGAATGCTTACCAAATTTAACCGCTGTCTTTTGGTAATGAAGAAAATTCACAACTGACAATTCCAATTTCTTAGCATTTCTAGCTTGACTTGACATATAAGCTGAGCGGTGTGGTGCGAATCTCTCTCTCTCTCTCTCTCTCTCTCTCTCTCTCTCTCTCTCTCTCTCTCTCCCTCTCTCTCTCTATGCATGATTTTGTTCTTGATCAAAATCGTAGCTGTAAACTTTTAAATAGTATAGTTATTCTTAGGTGAACATAAGGGAAAATGAAATTACATTGTGACCGAAAATTGCCCTTCTAGGGATCTGCGATAATTTCTACCACAAGGAGTATGTCTCTATAGACACTAACTCCAGTGATGTTAACTTTAAGAAAATGAAATGTCTCTGCTCAGGGTGTGTAGATATGTAGGTGATTCCAAAATAGCCATGATGAATATGTTGAAAACAGAGAACGAACTAAAGAAGAGAGACCTCAATATAGGTGAACGTGAAGGGAGAATCGCCGAATTGGAAAATCATTTCGCTGCACTTACTACCGAATCCGATGCAGCAGATTCAACCCAGACTAGGACCCAAAAACAGCTGATCTCACCGAGAAGGTGGATAACCTATATTATAGCAAAGAATATGGAATCGCTTAAGTTATCACTTCAAACACTGATGCCAGCCCCTACCCACACTCCACCCCGAAAAAAATGAGAAAATGACATATGCTGCCAGAGTTAAGAAAAAAAAAACCTAGTAATTAAATCTACTATAAAACATCATCTACAATCACTAATAAGAAAAATGAGGTTTAACATGCACTTAAAGATGTCCCAATATCTTAATACGAGGTTAACTTTAAATGGAAATGTTATAAACTTTGCATATGAAAAGGTCAGAGATGAAGCAGCAAACAAGATTCAAACCATAAGTAATGATATGCAACGTAGACAATGAAGGAGAGAAAGTATTAGATGCTTTGATTCAAAGAAATCGTTGCCTGGACCAGATTCAAAATGTCGAAGAGAAGATAAGTCTGGTATTCAAAAAAAAAAGTGCTGCAGGTGGGACTGCCCACTACTTGAGATGCAATCCTGAATTTCGGAAGGCTATTCATGATAATGGGGGCAAAGTTATTTGCTGTGGGGTACTTATAACATCCGTGATAGGAACCGTGTCATCACCTGCTACTACTGTTGAAGGTTTGGACATTTTGAAAAAGGTTGCAAGTCCAAGACTGATGATAAAAGTGTGTGGGAAATGTTCAGGATACTACGCCACCAATGAATGTAACTCATAATAGATAAAATGAATAAACTACAAAACTTTGAACAAATCTGCTGATCATATAGTGTATTCAAGAATTGCAAAGCTTATGATCAGGAATACTCAAAGATTGCGAAAATTAATAACCTACTCCTATAAGATTAACTTAACATAACCTTTAATCACTCATAAATGAATAAGGCATGTCAGTCAGCGTTCAATTAATGAAGAATAACTAATATACTAATTTTATTTGCTTTTTTAACAGTATTGTATGATCAACCATGTTTATATAAATACATTTGAGAAAGAAATAAATTTATGGAAGTACAAGAAAAATCTTCCCAAGTTGAAAGAAATGGAACTTTATCTATAATGTGGTTTTATGCACATTTGATATTATAAATGTATTTCAATTGTGGCCGACATGATTTCTACATTCATTCAAAACAAACTTGAATTATTTTCTTGTACCTTTCTCAAAGAATTAATCAAGATAGTTATAAGTTTCATTTTTATAAAAGCCAAATTCATGACAAAAATGTAATGCATTTTTTTTTTAATAGAAATAGTTGTTTCTTATAGTTAAATATACTCTTCTTTATTAACGATTTTATTTTGCATTGTACAAATATTTGAAATTACACACTGGTACAGTTCTTTGTAAAATTTAGTTCATGATTTTTATTCAAATAAAAATGAAATAAAATAGAATAAAATGAGATGAAATAAAATGAAATAAATAAAATCAAATAAAATCAGATAAAATAAAATAAAAAACAAAAAAAATGAAATAGGATGAAATAAAATAAAAGAAAATAAAAAACAAAATAAAATAAAATAAAAAATAAAAAATAAAAGAAAAATAGAAAATAGAATATAAAATATCTTCAGTTCATCTATGATTTTTATTTAATCCAGAAAATTGAAAGAATTTTTAGCTTTCCAATATTTTCAAATGGGATAATAATAGATCCCAATTATTCGGAATTAGTTTTGCGTCATAGCGCACCGGTTGTCGGCGTCAAATGTTCCCGCAAGGAACGGAGCCGCTATGAAGTGGAAAACTACCGCTCTTTCATCTCTAGAAATCCATTCCTATTATCTTCACTGGATGCTTACAAAATATAATCTCTACCTTTTTGCCCTGAAGAAAATTCAGGACTGACAAATCAAATTTCGTAGCATTTATCGGTGTAGATATATCAAAGGTGCGATGCCGAGCGGTGCTGCCCTCTCTCTCTCTCTCTCTCTCTCTCTCTCTCTCTCTCTCTCTCTCTCTCTCTCTCTCTCTCTCTCTCTGTGTGTGTGTGTGTGTGTGTGTTTGTTCTGGTTCAATTTCCTAGATACAAAATTTGAAATAGTAGTTATTCTTATAGAGGAACATAAGTGAAAATAAAATCCCATCATGGCCGCAAGAGTTGATAAGATGCGAATTTTGTGATAACCTCTACCACAAAAAGTCTCTCTCTATAGACATTAACTCCAGTGAAGTTGACTAAAAATATGATATGTCTTTGCCCTGAGTGTATAGATAAAGCCAAAATAGACATGATGAATATGACGAAAATGGAGAAAGAACTAAAGAAGAAAGATCTCACTATAGGTGAACGTGAAGGGGAATAGCTGAATTGGAAAATCATCTCGCTGAGCTTATTACCGATGCAGCAAATTCCACCCTAACTAAGGACCTTAAAACAGCTGATCTCACTGAGAAGGTGGATAATCTAGCACAGAATATGGAATCCATTAAGTTAACACTTCAAATACTGATGTCTACCCATGATAATTGGGACCGATGTTATGTTGCGATGGGGTACTAATAACATACATGATAGGTACCGAGTGATCCATTGCTACTACTCGCAAAGGTTTGGACATTTTGAAAAATATTGCAAGTTCAAGACTGATGATAAAATGTGCGAGAAATTTGCTGGAAATTACGCCACCAAGGAATATAACGCAGAACAGATAATATCTATAAACTACAATATGCTGAACAAACCTGCTGATCATATAGTAGATTCAAGAGATTGTAAAGTTTAAGATTAGGAACACTAAAAAATTTACGCAAATTAGTAATCTACTCGTAAAGATTAACTTAACATAGTATTTAATCACTCATAAATACATGAGGCATATCAGTCAGCATTTAATTAATAAAGAATAACTAATATACTAATTTTATTTGCTTTTTTAACAGTACTTATAACCAACCATATTTGAATGAAACCATTAGGGGAAAAAGACCTTTATGGAAGTACAAGATAAAACTCAAAGTTGAAAGGAAGGAAGGGAGCTTCATCTAGATGTGGTTTTATGCACATTTCGTATCGTAGATGTTGTTCAAATGTGGTCGTCATAATTTCTACATTCATTCAAAATAAACTTATTATTTTCTTGGACCTTTCTCATAGAATTAATCAAGATTAGTTATCTTTATTTTATTTCTAAAAGCCAAAGTCATGACATCAATATGATATAATACTCGTGGTTTTTTTTTTCTTTATAAAGAAAAATATGATTTATAGTAAATATACTGTTCTTTATTAACGATGTTATGCAAAAATGCAACCTATGATTATAACGGTGTTTGTTTTTAGTTTTTTCTTTTTTTTATAAAAGCCAAAGATATGACAGTGATTTTTTTTTCTTAAGAATAGATGATCTTTATAGTTAAATATACTCTTCTTTATTCAAGATGTCTATGCAAAAATAACTCATGGCAGGTTAGTCATATGTACTGTATATTGGATTTACCATAAAATGAATAATATCTCTTGAGTCACAATTGAATTTTAATCCTGAAAGTTGTCTAACGTAGCAGCATGAAAACCTTATTTGCAGGTTTTCCAACATTTTTAAGTGGAACTTTAGATCCCAGTTATCAGAAATTATGTTTTGCGTCCTAGCGCACCTGTTGTCGACATTAAACTTTCCCGCATGGGATGTATCGGCAATAAAATGAAATCTACCGCCATCTCATCTATCTAGAACTCGATTTCTGATATCTATAAAGTATGCTTTCAAACTACAATCACTGCCTTTTTGCCATGAAGAAAATTCAGAACTAATAAATCAAATTTCTTAGCATAATTACCGTAACTAGACGTATCGGCAGAGCGGTGTGGTGCGATGCAGTGTTCTCTCTCTCTCTCTCTCTCTCTCTCTCTCTCTCTCTCTCTCTCTCTCTCTCTCTCTCTCTCTCTCTCTCTCTGGTTTTGTTCTCGTTCAAAAGCGTAGATGTAAACTTTTAAATAGTATAGTTATTCTTAGGTGAACATAGGAGAAAATAAAATTACATGTGACCGAAAATTGCCCTTCTTGGGATCTGCGATAATTTCTACCACAAGGAGTATGTCTTTATAGACAGTAACACCAGTGATGTTAAGCTTTAAGGAAATGAAATGGCTTTGCCCTGAGTTGTAGATGATGCCAAAATATCCATGATTAATATGTCAAAAATGGAGAAAACTAAAGAAAGAAGACCTCACTATGAGTGAACGCGAAGCGATGATCGCTTTTTTGGAAAATCATACCGCTGCGCTTACTGCCGAATCCGATGCAGCTGATTCAACCCAGAACTAAGGACCCGAAATAACTGATCTCACTGAGAAGGTGGATGATCTAGCGAAGATAATGGAATCGAATAAGTTATCATTTCAAATACTGATGCCACCCCCACCCCCCGAAAACAAAAAAAACTTGGTGACAAAGTTTAAAAAAGAAAAAACCTAGTAATTAAATCTCTAAAACATCATCTACAATCACTGATAGGAAAAATGAGGTTGAGCATGCACTTAAAGATGTCACAATTCTTAATATGAGGTCAACTTTAAATGGAAATGTTGATGTAAACTTTGCTTATGAAAATATCCGATGTATTTTTTTACTGTCTCTAAATGACTAAATAAATAATGTAATAAAAACTTCTGGTTATCTGAAAATTATAACCTGGATGAAAATTCTGTAAAGAAACTTGTGATAAATTGACTACTGCAACTACCTATTACAATTTACCAAAAGTTCAACTCAAAAAATCACAAAACATAATAATAAACAGAGGAGCAAGACTGATAAACGGTGTCCCACCTAGAGAAAGGATCACCCCTATTGATTTACAATGGCTGCCGATAAAAGCGAGAATTGAATTTAAAATATGTACAATAACCCACCAAGTTATCAGAATCGGTCGTCCAAAATACTTGTGAGAATTGCTACATATTGCGCAACCAACAAATCATGTCGACATGAGAATAGTTACAGATGGCTTCAAAATATTAGAACCTAGATATATGTCTACTTTAGGCACCAGAGCCTTTAAATATGCGGCCCCAAGACTATGTAATAAGCTCCCACGAAACACCCGAATGATTGAAGACATTAAGGCTTTCAAGAGGAAACTGAAGACTTTCTTATTTCAACAGTCGTACAACAGTGACGATTTAACGGTAAATGAACAATACGCGATATGAAACGTTAAATATTCTGAACGAACAAGGAGGTCCTGTAGAGAGTGGGCATTCCCTGCTGTATGGGACCTGAAAAGCAGCCGTCAAAGTAAGTAAAAAGAAGCAGCAAACAAGATTCAAACCACGATTGTCGACAATGAGACAAAGAAAATTGGGAAATTAAAACCTAAAATAATGATATGCACTGCATACAATGATGGAGTTGATGTATTAAATGCTTTGATTCAAAGGAATCATTGCCTAGACCAGATTCAAAATATAGAACATTAGATAAGTCTGGTATTCAAGAAAAGTGCTGCAGGTGGGACTGACCACTACTTGTTGAAATGTGATCCTGAAGTTCGAAAGGCTATTCTTGATAATGGCTACAAAGATGTGTTGCGATGAGGTACTTATAGCATATGTGATAGGTACAATGTGATCACCTACTTCCACTGTCTAAGGCATGGACATGTTGGAAAAGGTTGCAAGTTCAAGACTAATGATAGCAAGTGCAGGAATTTTTTATGAAATCTTGCCACCAAGGAATGTTACTCAAAATAGATAATATGAATAAACTGCAACACGTTGAGCAAGCCTGCTGATCACAAAGTGGATTCAAGAAACTGTAAAACATATGATCAGGAATGTTCAAAGATTACGAAAATGAGTAACCTACTTGTAAAAGATTAACTTAACATAGCATTTAATCATAAATAAGTGAGGCATGTCACTCAGCATTCAATTATTAAACAAATAATTTACTAATCTGATTTGCTTTTTAACAGTACTGATGACCAACCATATTCGAATAATCGCATTAGGAAAAAAACCCAGTAATAGAAGTATAAAAAGAAATCTCGCAAAGTTGAAAGAAAGGGAACTTCATCAATGATGTGGTTGTATGAACTTTTGATATTGTAAATGTATGTCAAATGTGGTCGTTATGATTTCTACATTCATTAAAAAAGATGATTCATTATCTTGGACCTTTTCATATAATTAATCATATTAGTTTTTTTTTTTTTTCATAAAAGCCAAAGTCATGTCAATGTGATGTGATATTCAGGCGTTTTTTTTTTTCTTTTTAATAAAAACATGTTCTCTAAAGTTAGATATATTCTTTATTAACGATGTTGTTATGCACAAATTCAACTTATGCATTGTAAAGATATTTCAGATTACATACTGATAATTTTTTTTAGAAAAAATTAGCTCATGATTTTTAGTCATAGATAAAATGAAATATATCTTCAGGTTACAATGAAATCATAATCCAGAAAATTGCTTACTGTAGCATCATGAAAACCTTATCTATAGGTTTCCCCGTATTTTCAAATGGAGTTATAATAGATCTCAATTATTCGGAATTAAGTTTTGCTTCATTAGCGCACCGGTTGTCGTCGGCGTCAAACGTTCCCGCAAGGAATGGTGCAGCCGTAAAAATGAAAACTACCTGTATCTCATCACTAGAAATCCATTTCTATTATCAACACAGGATGCTTACAAACTACAATCTCTGCCATTTAGCATTGAAGAAAATTCAGAAGTGACAAATGAAATTTATTAATACTTATAGTGTGTAGATATATCAGCGGTGCGTTGCGCTGAAGTGCGGCGCTATTCTCTCTCTCTCTCTCTCTCTCTCTCTCTCTCTCTCTCTCTCTCTCTCTCTCTCTCTCTCTCTCTCTCTCTGTGTTTATTCTAGTTCAATTCCATAGAAGCAAACTTTGAAATAGTAGTTATTCTTATGGAGGAACATAAGTGAAAATATAATTACAACATGGCTCCAAGAGTGGAATGGATGCGAATTTTGTGACAATTTCTACCACAAGAAGTGTCTCTCTATAGACATTAACTCCAGTGAAGTTGACTAAGAAAATGAAATTTCTTTGCCCTGGGTGTATAAATGAAGCCAAAATAGCCCTGACGAATATTTCGAAAATAGATTCCATATTCTGCTCTAGATTATCCACCTTCTCAGTGAGATCAGTTGTTTTCGGGTCCACCCAGACTACGGACCCAAAAACAGCTGATCTCACTAAGAAGGATAATCTAGTGCAGAATATGGAATCAATTAAGGTAACACTTCAAACATTGATGGTTACTCATGATAATGAGGACAAGTAATGTTGCGATGAGGTATTATAATTATACTAACATACGTGATAGGTATCGTGCGATCATTTAATACTACTCTCAAAGGTTTGGCCATTTTGAAAAAGATTATAAGTTCAAGACTGATGATAAAATGTGCGAGAAGTTTTCAGGAAATTACACCACCAAAGAATATTACTCAGAACAGATAAAATGTATAAACTGCAACAAGTTGAACAAAGCTGCTGATCATATAATGGATTCAAGAAATTGTGAAGCTTATTAGTAGGAATACTGAAAAATTTACGAAAATTAGTAACCAACTCGCAAAACATTAACTTAACAAAGCATTTAGCCACTCATAAATAAATGAGGCATATCAGTCAGTGTTAAATTAATACAAAATATTTAATATACTAATTTAAATCGCTTTTTAACAGTACTTATGACCAACCATATTCGAATAATCTCATTAGGGAAAAATTACATTTATGGAAGAAAAAGAAAACGCAAGGTTTAAAAAAAAATGTAACTATCTATGATGAGGTTTTATTCAAATTTAATATCGTAAATGTATTTCGGATGTGGTTCTCATGATTTCCACATTAATTCAAATCAAACTTGATTTTTTTATTTGGAGGAAGGGGACATTTCTCAAAGAATTAATCCTGATAGGTTATATATATATATATATATATATATATATATATATATATATATATATATATATATATATATATATTTATAAAAGCCAAAATCATGACAATAATGTGATATAATACTCGGGTTTTTTCCTCTTTTAAAATACGAAAATATGTTTTATAGTTAAATAATATTCTTCTCTATTAATGTACTATGCATAAATGCAACCTATGAATTGTAACTATATTAGTTATTAGTTCTTTTTTTATAAAATTCAAAGATATTACATTACTGTAAGTTTCTTAATAAGAGTAAATGTTCTTTATAGTTAGATATACTAGTCTTTATTGTTATGCAAAAATAGCTTTTGGCAGGCTAGTCATTTATACATTTTATTGGATTTACTATAAAATGAATACTATCTTAGGATCACAATCAAACTTTAATCCTTAAAATTGTTTAAGAACCAGCATGAAAAATTTATTCGCAGGTTCTCCAATTATTTCAAATGGGGCTTTAGATCTCAGTTATTATAATATATATAGAAAATACGTTTTGCGTCATAGCGCACCGGTTGTCGGCATTGAACTTTCCCGCATGGGATACAGCGGCAATAAAATGAAAACTACCGCCATCTCATCTATCTAGAACTCAATATCTAATATCTATAGAGGATGCTTACAAAATACAATCTCAGCCTTTTTGCCATGAAGAAAATTCAGAAATGACAAATCAATTTTCTTATTTCTAGAGCGTAGACATATCCGCGGTGCGGTGCGGTGCGGTGCGGTGCGATCTCTCTCTCTCTCTCTCTCTCTCTCTCTCTCTCTCTCTCTCTCTCTCTCTCTCTCTCTCTCTCTCTCTCTAATTTGTAGATGGCACATAAACGAAGATGAAATTACATCATGACCGAAAATCGCCCTCCTTGTGGAAAGGACTAGGAGCGTATACAATAAGTGTCTTGTAATAATTTTTACCACAAAAAGTGAATCTCTATAGACATTGAATCCAGTGATGCTAACTTTAAGAAAATGAAATATCTTTGCCCTGTCTGTGGAGATGAAGCGAAAATAGCCATGACGAATATGTCGAAAATAGAGATAGAGCTAAAGAATAAAGCTCTATATAGATGAATGTAAAGTGAGAATCGCTGAATTGGAAAATCATCTCGCTGCTACTCCTGGGGATGCAGAAAATCCCACCCGGACTACGGAAACGAAAACAATTGATCTTACTGAGAAGTTGTATAATCTAGCGAAGAATATGGAATCAATTCAATAAACACATCAAAAACTGATGGCCCCCAAAAAATGAGATGGCGAGGACGTTGTCAAAAATAAGGAAAAATACCTACTAGCAATAAATCAACAAAACATCAACTATAATTACTGGAAAAAAATAAAGTAGAACATGCATTTACGGATATACCAATCTTTATATGAAGTAAACTTCAAATGAAAATGTTGCTGTAAGCTTAGCTAAAGAAAATGTCAGATGAAGCCGCAAACAAGATTTAAACCATGGTTGCTGACAATGAGACTAGGAAAACTGGGAAATGAAAACCTACCATAATGATATGCAATGTATACAATGATGAAGATGAAGTATTAAATACTTTGATTCAAAGTAATCGTTGTCTGGACCAGATTCAAAATGGAGCAGGTAATGTTGATATGTGATCCTGAAGTTCGTAAAGCTTTTCATGATAATGTTGGACAAGCTCTGTTGTGATGGGGTACTTGAATCACGTGATGGGTACCATGTGTTCACTACTAACGCTGTCAAAGGTATGAACATTTTGAAAATGTTCTAAGTTTAAGACTGACGGTCAAGAGTGCGAGAAATGTTCGGGACATTACGCCACCAAGGACTAACTAACAACAGATAAACTGCACCAAGTTAAATAAACCAAATTATTATATATTAAATTCGAGAAATTGCAAAGATTATGATTTGGAATGTTAGAGATTGGCAGAAAATACGGGCCATGAATAATAAAGATGTCATAAATTGCGGCTATGTGAATATTCAATCTGTTAGTAGCGAAACTATTCAAATTTGAGAATTGATAAATGAGAAATATTTCGTTAGATACGGAACTAAAGTCTTTCCTATTCTCGTACATGTTTTGATGTGAATTTGACACTAAACACCGGTTATGCAGTCATATGCAAAATACATAAGAATGTATATATAAAGCAGCCCTGTAAGTAAGTAAGTAAGTAAGTAAGTAATTGGGCTCTGTAAAGTGAGCAGGGATGGACAAACGGGCCCTGAGCAGTCTTTTCTAGTGAGATTCGTTTCGCTCCATATGGAAAATTGTCAGTAGAGAATAAATTTTGATGGACATGTATTGTCATTGGATCTAGAAAACATTATTTGTTCTACGTGTGAATATGTAAAATGAAAAATTAAAGGATTTGATAGAATGTGGACGGTATAAGCCCTAAGTTTAAATTTCTATCCACTGTGTAAGTGTAGTGCAGACGAAATCTACAATAGATTTTTATCTAAAGTGTAGTACAGTTGAAATCTAGGATGGAGTTTTATCTGTAAGTGTAGTGCAATTGATATCTAAGGTAGATTTTTATCTGTAAGTAAAGTGCAGTTGAGATCTAGGAAGGACTTTTTTTCTATAAGTGTAGTGCAGTTGAAATCTAGGATGGAGTTTTATCTATAAGTTTAGTGCAGTTGAAATCTAAGGAAGATTTTCATCTGTAAGTGCAGTGCAGTTGAAATTTAGGATGAATTGTTATCTATAAGTTTAGTGCAGTTGGAATCTAATGAATATTTTTATATGTAATTGCAGTGCAGTTGAAATCTAGGGGGAAGTTTTATCTATAAGTTTAGTGCAATTGAAATCTAAGGTAGATTTTTATCTGTAAGTGCAGTGCAGTTGAAATGTAGAATTAATTGTTATCTATAAGTTTAGTGCAGTCGAAATTCAAGGTATATTTTTATCTAAGTGCAGTGCATTTGAAATTTAGAATGGATTGTTATTTATAAGTTTAGTGCAGTTGAAATCTAAGGTAGAATTTTATCTGTAAGTGCAATGCAGTTGAAATCCAGGATGGATTGTTATCTATAAGTGTAGTGCAGTTGAAATTTAAGGAAGATTTTTATCTGCAAGTGTAGTGCAGTTGAAATCTAGGATGGATTGTTATCTATAAGTGTAGTGCAGTTGAAATTTAAGGAAGATTTTTATCTGCAAGTGTAGTGCAGTTGAAATCTAGGATGGATTGTTATCTATAAGTGTAGTGCAGTTGAAATTTAAGGAAGATCTTTATCTGCAAGTGTAGTGCAGTTGAAATCTAGGATGGATTGTTATCTATAAGTGTAGTGCAGTTGAAATTTAAGGAAGATTTTTATCTGCAAGTGTAGTGCAGTTGAAATCTAGGATGGATTGTTATCTATAAGTGTAGTGCAGTTGAAATCTAAGGAAAATTTTTATCTGCAAGTGCAGTACAGTTGAAATTTAGAATGGGTTTTATCTATAATTGAAGTGCATAATCTTTCATAAAAGACTAAATCATTGGATGAAGCTGTGATGAAAATGTCTGCTCATAGTTGAAATGGAGGATGAAACTTACGACAATATGAAGGGGAAACTTTTAGGCAATGTCTTCAGAAGGTTCGGGAAAAAAATCATATTGAAAAAAAATCATATTAAAAAAAAAAAAAAAAAAAATCTAATGCACTTATTTTCCAATTCTTGATACACAGTCTAGCTTTGAAGACACAACAAAGAAAAAGATCAGGGAAAAGAAGACAAATATTATGACAATGACGTCAGTGCATTAGCATTAAAAAAAAGAAAAATATCATGAAACTGGTGTCAAAGTTGTGTTACAAATTCTGAGCTGATTTACTTTTAGTGACAGAGAGATGGTCGTATTAAGAAGGTAAGTAAGTTTTTAAAAAAATTACGATTGTGTGGAAAATATGTCTTGTTAAAACAAGTGAAAAATTAAAACAAACAGCAATAAATTCCAATTCTTACCAGTATCAACAAATAACCAGGAACTTTAATTTGATTTTGAAATCTACTATCATTTCAGTTGGACGGCGTTTACATACATGTTTGCTGTAGCTTTAAGCTTACTACAAAATGGCAATCATTAATAAATCAAGAACAACAAGAATACTGAGATTAAGAAAATTAGTAACCTATAAGATTAACGTAACTTAGCATTTAAATCACACAAAAATAAATGTGATGTCAGTCACCATTCAATTAATAAGGAATAACTAATATACTAATTTGATTTCAATTCTTAATAGGACTTATAACCAATCAGATTCGAGTGATGGCATAAAGAAAAAAAATTATTGAAGTACAATAAAAAAAAAAAAAAGTTGAAAGAAAGGGAACTTTATCTATGAGGTGGTTTAATGGACATTTGATATCGTAATGTTATTTCAAATGTGGTCGTCATTATTTTTCCATTCATTCAAAACCAAGTTTAATTATTTTCTTGAACCTGTCCCATAAGATTAATCATGATGATTGTTTTTTACATAAAAGCCAAAGTCATGACATATAATGTGATGTGATATTCGAGTATTTTTAATAGAAAAAGATTGTGAAAAAAATGAAACTGTATACTATTATAAGAAAGAAACTTGATAAAAAAAGTAGTGTAGTTGAGACGGACTGGTTGTGAATAAAAAATGCAGCTATAAATTAGGGCATGGAGAAAAACTATCAGTGTATAGCATAATAGAGAAAGACTGATTATGATATAATTCAGCTGTATATTACAGCAATGAGAAAGGAACTTCATACTAGTGTAGTGTAGTTGAGGAACACTGATCATAAGAAAACACAGTTGTGTAATACTGCACTGAGTGAGGAACCTCATTATTTTGGCATAGTTATGAAGATTGATTATTAAAAAATGCTGCTATTTTTACTACAATAAGGAAAGAACTTTACAGCTTCAGTGTAACATTGTAGAGAAAGTAAATACAGCTGTATATTAAGGTAAGAGCAAAGTAACTTGATATTAGTGTAGCATAATTGAGAAAAAAATTATTATGAGAATGCCAGCTATACATTACTATACTGAAAAAATAATTGAAATTGGTGTGATTGAGAAACATAAACTATGGAAATAATGCAGCTATGTATTACTGCAATGAGAAAGGAACTTTATATTAGTGTAGGGTATTTGAGAAGCATTGATTATTAGAGAATGCAACTGTATATCAACACAATGAGAAAGAAGCTTTATGTTAGTGTAGCGTAGTGAAGTAAAACTAATAAAAAATGCAGCTTTATATTACTGCAATAAGAAAGAAAATAGATATTTTAGTGTAGTTGAAAAACAATGATTGTGGAAAAAAAAACAGTTGTATATTACTGCAATGAGAAAAAACTTTGTTAGTGTGTCGTATTTGAGGAAAAATGATTGTGAAAAAATGTAAATGTATATTACTACAATGAGAAATGTACTCTATTTTAGTGCAGCGTATTAGAAAAAAACAGTGGTTATGAAAAATGCATCTTTAAATTAACACAATGAAAAGATTTCCTTATAATTGTAGTGTAGTTGAAAAGAAAAACTGGTTATGAAAAAAATACAGATATATACTACTGCAAGGAAAAGGAATATTTATATTAGTATAGTCTATTTGACGAAGAATGATTATTATAAAATGCAGCTGTATATTATTGCAAATATTAATGAACTAAATATTAGTGTGGCATATTTATAACAAACTAATTGGGAAAACGGCAACTGGTTATTACTGTAATGAGAGAGGAACTTGATATTAGTGTACTAGTTTGAAAGCATATTAATGAAAAACTGAAAATGTATATCACTGCAGTAAGAAATGAACTTTATATCAGTTAAGTATAGTTCAGAAAAACTGATTGGGAATATATACAGCTCTATATTATCACAAAGAAAAAGGAACTTTATGTTAGTATAGTAGTTGAAAAAGAATGAGTATTAAAAAAAATACAACTGTATATTACTGCAATGACAAAGGAACTTGACATTAATGCATCATAGGAGAGAGAGTGATTATGAAAAATTGCAACTGTATATAACTGCATTGAGATGGGAACTTTATAGTGTAGTGTAGCTGAGAAGGACTGATTATAAAAAAAAAGGGAGGTGTGCAATACTACAATCAGAATCGAACTTGATGTTAATGTGTCGTAGTTGAGATTATAAAAGATATAGCTGTATAATTACTGAAAGGAGAAAGATGCTATATATTACTGTAGAATAGTTGGGAGAGAGAGTATAATAAATGCAGGTGTATAATAAATGCAGCTGTATAAAATTGCAATTAAAAACTTTATATTAGTGTAGCATAGTTGAGGGAGACTGACTAGGTAAAAATGAAGCTGTATATTACTGTAATGAGAAAGGAATTTGATAGAAGTATAGTGTAGTTGAGAAACAATTATGAAAATACAGCTGTATATTATTGCAATTACGAAGAAACTTTATATTAAAATAGCTTAGCTGAGAAAGACTGATTATAAAAGAAATGCAACTGTATACTACTGCAAAGAGGAAGGAACTTTACATCAGTGTAGCGCAGTTGAGACACTGATTATGGGAAATGAAGGAGTATTTTACGGCAATGAGAAAAGGATCTCAATATTAGTGTAGAAGTTGAAATAGACTGATTTTCAAAAAAAAATTACAACTGGATATTAGTGCGATGAGAAAGTAACCTTAAATTACTGTAGCTGAAAGGAACTCGATATTAGTGTAGTATTTATGCAAGACTGATTATGAAAACAAAATTGCTACTGAATATTACTGCAATGAGAAAAGAACTTTATATTAATGTAGTAGTTAAGAAAGACCGATTGAGAAAAAAATGCAACTGCATATTACTACACTGAGAAAGAAACTTGATATTAGTGTAGATTAGTTAAGATTGATTGATTGATTATGAGTTATCTGGCATCCTGACATCAAATGTCATTGACACCGAGATTAGTTGAGAAAGACTGATTATGAAATATAAATGAAACTATATTACTACAATGAGAAGGGAACTAGATATTAGTGTAGTGTAGTTGAGAAAATTTTATTATGAAAAAAAAATACAGCTGTATATTTCTGCAAAGAAAAGGGAACTTGGTATAAGTGTAGTAGATAACCAACAATCATTGGGAGGAAAAGGCAACTTTATATTACTACAATGAGAAAGGAACTTCATTTTAGTGTAGTGTAGTTGAGAAAGATTGATTGTGAAAAAAACACAGTTGTACATCACT
This sequence comes from Palaemon carinicauda, assembly GCF_036898095.1. Classification (NCBI taxonomy): domain Eukaryota; kingdom Metazoa; phylum Arthropoda; class Malacostraca; order Decapoda; family Palaemonidae; genus Palaemon; species Palaemon carinicauda. Next base: position 71,843,571 of record NC_090739.1, read on the forward strand.
GCAATTAGAGAGCAACTTTATATTTGTGTAATAGTTGAGAAAGATTGATTGTGTAAAAAAGGCAACTCTATACTACGGCAATGAGAAAGTAACATAATATTAGTGTAGTAGTTTAGACAGACTGATTATGAAAAACTAACTATATTATTACACTGGGAAAGGAACTTTATATCAATGTAGCTTAGTTAAGAAAGACTGATTATGAAAAAAAAATACAACCATATAATGCTGCAATGAGAAAGAAACTTCATATTAGTGTAGCATAGCTAAGAAAGACTGATTTTGAAAAAATAAAGCTGTATATTACCCCAAAGAAAAGGGAACTTTATATTAGTGCAGTAGCTGAAAAAAAAAATTATTATAAACAAAATTTACTGCATATTACTGTACTAAGAAATTGCCTTAATATTAGTGTACAGTAGTTGAGACAGACTGATTATGAATAAATGTAGCTATATATTACTTCAAGGAAAAAGGAACTGGATGCTAAACTAGTGTATTTGGAAAGAAAGTGATTAAAAATAAAGCTGTTTATTACTACAAAGAGAAAAGAACTTTATAATAGTGTAATAGTTGAGAAAAACTGAATGTGAAAAAAATGCAACTGTATACCACTGCGATGAGAAAGTAACGTAATATTAGAGTAGTAATTTAGAAAGACTGATTATGAAGAAAAAATGCAACTATATAATACTGCAATGAGAAAGAAACTTCATATTACTGTAGCATAGCTGAGTAAGACTGATTATGGAAAATGCACCTGTATATTATGATAGAGAGAAGAACTTTATATTAGTGTAGTAGTTTAGAAAGACAGTGTGAAAAAATACAACTGTATATTACTGCAATGAGAAAAAATTTATATTAGTGTAGCAAAGATGAAAAAGACTATGAAAAATGCAGCTAGATATTACGATAAAGAGAAAGGAACTTGAAAGTGTAGTAGTTTAGAAAGTGTGAAAAAATGCAACTGTATATTACTGCAATGAGAAAATAACGTAATATTAGTGTAGTTTAAAAAGATCGATTGTGAAAAAAATACAGCTATATAGTAATGCAAAGAAAAATAAACTTGATATTAGTATAGTAGTTGAGAAAAATTATTGTAAAAAAAAAAATCTTCTGCATATTACTGCAATGAGAAATTACCTTGATATTAGAGTTTTGTAGTTAATAAAAATGCAGCTGTTAATTACCACAATGAGAAAGGAACTTGATAATAGAGTAGCATATTTAAGAAAGACTGATTGGGATTAAAGGCAGCTGTATATTAGCCTACTGCAATATGAAAGGAACTTTAGTATAGATTATTATAGAAAAAAGGATTATGATTAAATGCAACTTGTATTATTGCAATGAGAAAGGAACTTTATATTACTGTAAGATATGAAAAAGACTGATTATGAATAAATACAGCTGTATATTACATCAGTGAGAAAGGAACTTGATATTAGTGTAGCATATATGAGAAAGACTAATTATGAATTGATGCAGCTATATATTACAGCAATGAGAAAGGAATTTGATATTAGTGTAGCGCAGTTGAGAAAGACTGATTAAGAATAAATGCAGCTGTATATTGCATCAATGAGAAAGGAACTTGATATTAGTGTAGTACAAGTGAGAAAGACTGATTATGAGTAAATTCAGCTGTATACTACATCAATGAGAAATGAAATTGATATTAGTGTAGCGTATTTGAGAAAGACTGATTGTGATAAAATGCAGCTGTATATCATTGCAATAAGAAAGGAGCTTTATATTAGAATAGCATATTTGAGAACGATTGATTGTGAATAAATGCAGTTGTATTTTACTGCAAAGAAAATGGAATTTTATATTATGTAGTAGATTATAAACACGGATAGTGAATAAATGTAGCTGTATATTACTGCAATGAGAAAGGAATTTGATATTAGTATAGCATATTTGAGAAAGACTGATTATGAACAATTGCAGCTGTATATTACAGCAATGAGAAAGGAACTTGATATTAGTGTAGCATACTTAAAAAAGACTGATTGTGATTAAATGCAGCTGTATATTAGCCCACTGCAATAAGAAAGGAATTTGATATCAGTATAGCTTATTTGGGAAAAACTGATATTAGTGTAGCGTATTTGAGAAAACTGATTGTGATTAAATGTAGCTGTATATTACAGACAGAGTAAGGAACTTGATATTAGTGTAGCGTATTTGAAAAAGACCGATTATGAATAAATGCAGCTGTATATTACAGCAATGAGAAAGGAACTTTATATTAGTATAGCGCATTTGAGAAAGACTGATTATGAATAAATACAGCTGTATATTACAGCAATGAGAAAGGGACTAGATATTAGTGTAGCCCATTTGAGAGAAACTAATTGTGATTAAATGCAGTTCTATATTAGCCTACTACAATGAGAAAGGAATTTGATATCAGTGTAGCACATTTGAGAAAGAATGATTAAGAAGAAATGCAGCTGTATATTACAGCAATTAGAAAGGAACTTGATATTAGTATAGCATATTTGAGAAAGACTGATTGTGATTGAATGCAGTTCTATGTTAGCTTACTGCAATAAGAAACACACATACATATACCAAGGCACTTCCCCAAAAGAAAAAAAGCGGACCTTTCCTCTCTACGTACTCCCAGCCTGAAAAGGGACTCAACCAAGTTCGGCTGATACTGCTAGGGGGCCACCACCCACCCTCCCCCGTTATCCACCACAGATGAAGCTTCATAACACTCAATCCCCTACTACTGCTACCTCCGCGGTCATCCAAGGCACCGGAGGAAGCTGCAGGGCCTACCGGAACTGCGTCACAGTCGCTCGCCATTCATTCCTATTTCTAGCATGCTCTCTTGCTTCGCTCACATCTATCCTCCTATCACCCAGAACTTTCTTCACTCCATCCATCCACCCAAACCTTGGCCTTCCTCTTGTACTTCTCCCATCAACTCTTGCATATATCACCTTCTTTAGCAGACAGCCACTTTCCATTCTCTCAACATGGCCAAACCACCTCAACACATTCATATCCAATCTAGCTGCTAACTCATTTCTTACACACGTTCTCACCCTCACTACTTCGTTGCTAACCATATCTACTCGAGATACACCAGCCATACTCCTCAGACACTTCATTTCAAACATTTAATTTCTGTCTCTCCGTCACTTTCATTCCCCACAACTCCGATCCCTACATCACAGTTGGTACAATCACTTTCTCATACAAAACTCTTTAAACTCATGGCCAACCCTCTATTTTTTACCACTCCCTTAACGCTTTGCATCCTTCATTCACTCTCTGACGTACATCTGTCTCCACTCCACAATTTGCTGCAACAGCACCCCCCAAGTACTTAAACTGATCCACCTCCTCAAGTAACTCTCCATTCAGCATGACATTCAACCTCACGCCACCTTCCCTGCTCGTTCATCTCATAACCTTACTCTTACCCACATTAACTCTCAACTTCCTTCGCTCTCACACCCTTCCAAATTCTGTCACTAATTGCTCAAGCTTCTCTTCCACGTCTGCAACCAGCAGAGTATCATCAGCAAACAACAACTGATTTACCTCCCAATGTTCATTCTCGTCTACCAGTTTCAATCCTCGTCCAAGCACTCCAGCATTCACCTCTCTCACCACTCCATCAACATACAAGTTAAACATCCATGGCAACATCACACATCCCTGTCTCAGCCCCACTCTCACCGGAAACCAATCGCTCACTTCATTTCCTATCCTAACACACGCTTTACTACCTTTGTAGAAACTTTTCAGTGCTTACAACAACCTTCCTTCAACTCCATATAACCTCATCACATTCCACATTGCTTCCCTATCAACTCTAACATACGCTTTCTCCAAATCCATAAACGCAACATACACCTCCTTACCTTTTGCTAAATATTTCTCGCATATCTGCGTAACTGTAAAAATCTGATTCATACAACCCTTACCTCTTCTAAAACCATCCTGTACTTCTAAGATTGCATTATCTGTTTTATTCTTAATCCTACATTACTCTACCATACACTTTTCCAACTACACTCAAGAAACTAATACCCCTTGAATTACAACATTCATGCTCATCTCCCTTACCCTTATATAGTGGTACAATACATGCACAAACCCAATCTACTGGTACCATTGACAACACAAAACACACATTAAACAATCTCACCAACCATTCAAGTACAGTCACACCCCCTTCCTTCAACATCTCAGCTCTCACACCATCCATACCAGATGCTTTTCCTACTCTCGTTTCATCTAGTGCTCTCGTCACTTCCTTTCTTTTAATCTTTTGAGAAAGACCGATTATGAAGAAATGCAGATGTATATAACAGCAATGAGAAAGGAACTAGATATTAGTGTAGCATATTTGAGAGGGATTAATTGTGATTAAATGCAGTGGTATTTTACTGCAAAGAAAAGGGAACTATATATTATGTTGTAGTTAATTGACACTGATTGTGAAAAAAATGTAACTATATATTATTGCAATGAGAAAGGATCTTAATATTAGTTTAGCATATTTGAGAAAGACATTATTAATAAATACAACTGTATATTACTGCAATGAGAGAGCAACTTTATATTAGTGTAGCGTATTTAAGAAACACTGATTATTAATAGATGCAGCTGTATAATACTGCAATGAGAGGAACTTGATATTAGTGTAGCGTTTTTGAGAAAGACTATCGATAAATGCAGCTGTATATTACTGCAATGAGAAAGGAACTTGCTATTAGTGTAGCGTATTTAAAAAAAGACTGATTATTAATAAATGCAGTTGTATATTACTGCAATGAGAAAGGAACTTTATATTGGTGTAGCATATTTGAGAAAGACTGATTATTAATAAATGCAGCTGTATATTACTGCAATAAGAAAGGAACTTGATATTAGTGTAACGTATTTGAGAAAGATTGATTATTAATAAATGCAGCTGTATAATACTACAATGAGAAAGGAACTTGATATTAGTGTAGCGTATTTGAGAAAGACTGATTATTAATAAATGCAGCTGTATATTACTGCAATGAGAAAGAACTTTATATTAGTGTAGGGTTTTTGAGAAATTGAATATTAATAAAGACAGCTGTATATTACTGCAGTGAGAAAGGAACTTGATATTAGTGTAGGGTTTTTGAGAAATTGATTATTAATAAAGGCAGCTGTATATTACTGCAATGATAAAGAACTTGATATTAGTGTAGCATATATGAATAATACTAATTATGATTAAATTCAGCTGTATATTACTAAAATGAGAAAGGAACTTTATATTACGGTAGCATATTTTGTGAAGGACTGATTATGAATAAACACAGCAGTATTTACTGCAATGACAAAGTAACTTTATATTAGTGTAGCATAGTTGGGAAAGGTTAATTATGAAAAAAATGCAACTATATATCACTGTAATGGGAAAGTTACTTGAAAAGCAAAAGGCAGTTGCTAAACAAGACCTCAATAGCCCAACAAGAACATTTCCGAAAAAGAGCAAACAGATGACTGCAAATTTGCCCGAGATTGTTGAGCTGAACTCAAGAGAACCTTATGAATAAATGAAGTGAAATCTAGAATGAATACTATTTAAAAAAAAAAAAAAAAAAAAAAAAAAAAAAAAAAAAAAAAAGTACTAAATCATTGATGAATCTCTAATGAAGATGCCAGCGCTTAGTTGAAATGAAGATGACTGAAGGTAAATAGAGAGGGAAAATTTGTTCGTAATGTCTTCTCAGATCTCTAGAAGAATAGCATAAAAACTTCATTTTTCTAATGTACTTAAAATTATTCTGATAATTAATGCAACATCTATATTTACTAGCAATAATATCGTTAATTTTCCTGAGGGAATGAAGGGAGATAACCAGACGATTAATAGGTATGCTCTAGTTAAAAGCATAATAAACAAAAGATTGATAAACTAAAAGCAAACACTATTATAATGAGGGCAGTAATTTAACAGGTGGGACTGTCCTTGTTCTAAAATTTAAAAAATCTTTCAAAAGTTACGTTACAGATTCTGTGAGTTAACACATTTTTAATGTTAAGAGGGAAAAGTAAGCTGAACAAAATTCAGAATTTGCTACTGTATTACAAAAGCTGCTTCATACGAACAATACTATAGAAGCACTTGTAGGTAAGGCAATTGACTAAAAGCAGTATGAATTCGAAAGTAACAAAACAGAGAGAGAGAGAGAGAGAGAGAGAGAGAGAGAGAGAGAGAGAGAGAGAGAGAGAGAGAGAGAGAGAATCACAGGATCACATATACAAACGATGTTAGTTAAAACCTGAATTAGTGTTTGTTGATCTCAGACTCTGATAATTTTGTTTTGATTGAAGTGAATTGTTACTCCATGAATGTCTTTACAAATACAGCACTTATTTGTGAAAATAAGTAGTCCTCAAAGAAAATTAGGTTCATTAACGCCCATAGTGACAGTATGATGTGAGTGATCGTCCTATCAAGAAAATAAGACTACTAAGTCATCTGCTTAGGTACCAAACCCCTATTGAAAAAGTAAGCCACCAACTACTGAAATAGAAAACTACCCTGCTCATGCACATTTAACACATGAAATTTCTGAAGGTTAGAATTCAGGAACTTTAATTTTATTTCTCTCTTTTATCGGATGATGTTTACTTACATGTTTGCTGTAGTTTTAAGTTTTCCACAACATACAAAACATCAATAAATTTAGAACACTCAAAACATTACGAAAATTAGTATCCTATAAGATTAATTTAGGATGGCATTTCAATCACTTGAATAAATAAATTAAAGATATCAGTCAGCATTTAATTTGGATTTTTTAACTGTAGTGATGACCATACAACCAAATTCGAATAACTACATTCATAAAAGAAAATATATTCACTGAAATATATTTTTAAAAAACAAACTGAAGTTGAAAGAAACCTAACCATGTTACATGGTTTTATGCACATTTGATATCGTAAATGTATTTCAAATGTGGTCGTCATTATTTCTACATTCATTCAAAGCAAATTTTAAGTTTCGTTCTTGGACTTTTCCCATGGAATGAATCACATCATTAGCTATTAGTTTTTATGGACATGACAATAATGTGATAGGTTTTTTAAGGAGTTTTTTTTTTTTAATAAAACAAGATGTTTGTTATAGTTAAATATACTAGTTCTGTGTCATGGAAGACCTTATGCACAGAATAAACTTTTACATTATAAAGATATTTGAGATAGCTTTATTAGAAAAAAATTGGCTCATTACTGTTTAGTCATATGTATATTGGATTCACGATATAGATTTGAAAAAAAAAAAAATTCTTCAGGTCACAATTGAATTTTAATCCAGAAAATTGTCTAATATAGCAGCATGAATACCTTATTTGTAAGTTTTCAAATATTTTCAAAAGGAATTTTAGATCCTAGTTATTAGGAATTAGGTTTTGCGTCATAACGCACCGGTTGACGGCATTAAACTTTCCTCGCGAGGATAGGAGTGACCATAAAAATTAAAATTACCACTATCTCGTCTATCTCAAAATCTATTTCTAGTGTCTATACAGAATGCTCACAAAATGAAACCTCTGTCTTTTTGCCATGAAGAAAATTCAGAACCGACAAATCAAATTTCCGAATCATTTCTAGCGTGACTGGCATCAGCAGAGCGGTGTCGTGCGAAGCGGCGCTCTCTCTCTCTCTCTCTCTCTCTCTCTCTCTCTCTCTCTCTCTCTCTCTCTCTCTCTCTCCCTCTCTCTCTCTCTCTCTCTCAGCCTGATTTTGTTTTCGTCCAAAACCATAGATGTTAACTTTAAAAAAATAGTTATTCTTAAGTGAACATAATGGAAAATAAAATTACATTGTGACCGAAAATGGACCTTCATGTGGATCTGCGAAAATTTCTACCATAAGGAGTATGTCCCTATTGACACTAACACCAGTGATGTTAGCTTTAAGAAAAGGAAATGGCTTTGCCCTGAGTGTGTGTAGATGAAGCAAAAATACCCATGGTATGTCAAAAATGGAGAAAGAACTAAAGAAGATAGATCTCACAATTGGTAAACTTTAAAGGAAAATCGCTAAATGGGAAAATCATCTCGCTGCACTTACTGCCAAAGCAGTAGATTAATTACACCTAGACTATGTACCCAAAAACAGTTGATCTTACTGAGAAAGTGGATATTCTAGCATAGAATACGGAATCAATCAAGTTATCACTGCAAACACTGAACCCTACCCCAAAAAATTAGACAAGACATATGTTGACAAAATTAAGAAAAAAACTACTAGTAATTAAATCTACTAAAACATCATCTACAATTATTGATAGGAAAAATGAAGTTTAACATGCAGTTAAAGATGTACAAATTCTTAATACGAGGCTAACTTCAAATTGAATTGTTGTTGTAAACTTTGCTGATGAAAAGATCGGATAAGAAGCAGCAAACAAGATTCAAACAATGAGTTTTCTGCAATGAGACGAGGAAAATTAGGAAATTAAAACTTAAAATAATGATATACAATGTATACAATGATAGAGATGATGTATTAAATGCTTTGATTCAAAGGAATCGTTGCCTGAACCATATTTAAAATATAGAACATTAGATAATTCTGGTATTCAAGAAAAGTGCTGCAGGTGGTACTACTCACTACTTGTTGGGATGTGATCCTAAAGTTCGAAAGGTTATTCTTGATAATGGTTACAATGATATGTTTGGATGAAGTACTTATAGCATATGTGATAGGCACAATGTGATCACCAGCTTCCAATGACAAAGGTATGGACATTTTGGAAAAGGTTGCAAGTTCAATAGTGATGATATTATGTGCAGGAAATTTTTAGGAAATAACGCTACCAAGGAATGTTGCAATAGATAAGAGTGAATGAACTGTAACAAGATGAACAAACCCTCCTGATATAAAGTGGATTCAAGAAATTGTAAAGCTTATGATCAGGAATAATCAAAGATTACGAAAATGAGTAACCTACTTGTAAAAGATTAACTTAACATGGCATTTAATCATAAATAAATGAGGCATGTCAGTCAGCATTCAATTAATAGGCAATAACTAATATAGTTATTTCATTTGATTTTTAAGAGTTTTTGTCACCAACCATATTCGAGTAAAATCATTAGGGGAAAAAAAAACTATTTGAAGTAGTACGAAAAAATCTCCCAATTTGAAAAAAAGGGAACTTTATCTATGCTGGGGTTTTATGAACATTTGATATCGTAAATGTATGCCAAATGTGGTCGTTATAATTTCTAAATTCATTAAAAAAAAAAAGAAAATTATTTTCTTGGACCTTTCTCATAGAATTAATCATGACTTAGTTTTTTTTTTTTTATAAAAAGAGCCAAAATCGTGACATTTATGTGATATATACTCAGGTGATTTTTTTAATAAAAATAATTGTTCTTCATAGTTAAAAATACTCTTCTTTATTAACGATGCCATTATGCACAAATGCAACCTTTGTATTATAAAAATATTTCAGATTACACACTGGTAGTTCTTAAAAAAATTTAGCTCATGATTTTTAGTCATATATACCATAAAGATGAAATGAAAAATTAAAAAATTTCTTCAGTCATCTTAAATTTTAATCCAGAAAATTGTCTAACATAGCAGTATGAAAACCTTATTGAAAATTTTCCAACATTCTAAAACGGGGCTATAGATAACAATTATTAGGATTTGCGTTTTGCGTCATAGCGCACCGGTTGTCGGCGTTAAACTTTCCCGCAAGGAATGGGGCCGCCATAAAAAAGATAACTACCGCTCTCTTATCTCGAAAACTCCATTTCTATTACCTATATAGGATGATTACAAAATACAATCTCTGCCGATTAGCATGAAAGAAAATTCAGAACGGACAAATTAAATTTCTTAGCATTTATAGTGTTGATATATCAGCGGTGCGATGCGGTGCGATGCTGCTCTCTCTCTCTCTCTCTCTCTCTCTCTCTCTCTCTCTCTCTCTCTCTCTCTCTCTCTCTTGGTTCTGGTTCAATTTCATAGATGCTAACTTTGAAATAGTAGTATTTATTCATATGAGTGAGAATAAAATTATATCAAGACCGACAATCGTCCTACGTGTGGATCTGAAAGAAATTTTGAGATCATTTCTACCACAAGAAGTATGCCTCTATAGACACTAACATTAGTGATATTAACTTCATGAAAATGGAAAGTCTATCCTCTGAGTGTATAGATGAAGACAAAATAGCCATGACGAATATGTCGAAAATGGAGAAAGAGCTAAAGAAGAGAGACCTCACTATAGGTGAACGTAAAGTGATATATATATATATATATATATATATATATATATATATATATATATATATATATATATATATATATATATATATATATATATATATATGTATATATATATATATATATATATATATATATATATATATATATATATAGATAGATGATCCTGAGGAAGAATCGCTGTATTGGAAAATCATCTCGCTGAGCTTATTACCGATGCAGCAAATTCCACCCAGACTACAGACCGAAAATAACTGATCCCACTGAGAAGGTGGATAATCTAGCGCAGAATATGGAATCAGTTTAAGTTAGCATTTCAAATACTGATGTCTACCCATGATAATTGGGACCGATGTTATGTTGCGATGGGGTACTAATAACATACGTCATAGGTACCGAGTGATCCATTGTTACTACTCGCAAAAGTTTGGACATTTTGAAAAAGATCACAATATCAAGACTGATGATAAAAAGTGCGATAAATTTGCTGGAAATTATGCTACCAAGGAATATCATTCAGAACAGATAAATGTATAAACTGCAACAAGTTAAACAAACCTGCTGATCATGTAATGGATTCAAGAAATTGTAAAGTTTATGATTAGGAATACTAGAAAAATTTACGAAAATTAGTAACCTATTCGTACAAGATTAACTTAACATAGTATTTTATCACTCATAAATAAATGAGGCATGTCAGTCAGCATTCAATTAATAAATAACTAATGTACTAATATACTAATTTTATTTCCTTTTTTAACAGTACTTATGATCAACCATAATCAAATAAAGGCATTTGAGAAAAAATCCATTTATCGATATATAAGAGAAATCTCCCGAAGTTAAAAGAAAGAGAACTTTATCTATAATGTACATTTGATATCAAAATGTATTTCAAATGATTATCACCGTCATGATTAATACATTAATTCAAGACAAACTTTAATCATTTTCCTGTACCTTTCTCATTGAATTAATCATCTCAGAATTAATCATGATATTTATATTTTTTTCCTCTCTCTCTCTCTCTCTCTCTCTCTCTCTCTCTCTCTCTCTCTCTCTCTCTCTCTCTATATATATATATATATATATATATATATATATATATATATATTTATATATATATATATATATATATATATATAAAATCCAAAGTCATGACAATAATGTGATGATACTCGTGTATTTTTTTTTAATAAAAATAATTGTTCCTTATAGTTAAATATACTCCTCTTTATTAACGATTCTGTTCTGCAAAAATACAATCTTTGCATATTAAAGATATCTGAGATTACATATTAATAAAGTTCTTGGAAAAATTAACTCATGATTTTTAGTCATATGTACCATAGAGATAAAATGAAAAATATCTTCAGTTAATCTTTAATTTTTAATCCAGAAAATTGTCTAACGTACCAGCATGAAAAAGTTATTTGTACGTTTTCCAATATTTTCAAAAGGGGTTATAGATCCCAAATATTTGGAATTGCGTTTTTCGCCATAGCGCAGTGGTTGTCGGCGTTAAAGGTTCCGGCAAGGACGGAACCGCTATGAAAATGAATACTACCGCTCTCTCATCTCGAGAAATCAATTACTATTAACCACACAGGATGCTTATAGAAATATAATCTCTGCCTTTTTGCATTGAAAAAAATTTTGAAACGACAAATCAAATTTCTTGGCATTTATAAGGTGTAGATACACCAGCCGCGCATTGCGGCGCGGCGTGATTCTCTCTCTCTCTCTCTGGGTCAATTTCATAGATGCAAACTTTGAAATAGAAGTTTTTCTTATGGAGGAAGATAAATGAAAATGCAATTATATCAAGACCGAAAATCGCCCTACGTGTGAATATGCGAAAGGAAAGGGCAAAGAATTTTGTGATAATTTCTACCACAAGAAGTGTGTCTCTATAGACACCAATACCAATGATGCTAACTTTAAAAAACTGAAATGTCTTTCCCCCCGAGTGTGTAGAAACTAAAATGTCTTTGCCCCCCTCGGTGTAGATGAAGCCGAAATATCCATGACGAATATGTTGAAAATGGAAGAAGAGTTAAAGAAGACCTCACTATAGGTGTATACGAGGAAGAATATCTGAACTGGAAAATAATCTTGCTGTGCTTATTACCGATGCAGAAAATTCCACTCAGACTACGGACCCAAAAACAACTGATCTCACTAAGAAGGTGGATAATCTAGCAAAGGTTATGGAATCAATTAAGTTAACACTTCAAACACTGATGGCTACTCATGATAATAGGAACAGTAATGTTGTGATATGGTACTAATAACAGACGTAATAGGTACCGTGTGATTACCTGCTACTACTCTCAAATGTTTGGACAAAGTGTGAGGGAAATGTTCAGAAAATAACGCCACCAAGAAATATTACTTGTAATAGATAAAGTGAATAAACTGCAACAATTTGAACAAAACTGCTAATCATATAGTGGATTAAAAAAAATATAAAGCTTATCATCAGGAATATTCAAAGATTACGAAAATGAGTAATTTAATCGAATAAGATTAACTTACCATATAATCATAGATAAATGAGGCATATCAGTCAGCATTCAATTAATAAATAATAACTAATATACTAATTTGATTTGCTTTTTTAACAGTACTTATGACCAACCATATTCGAATAAACGCATTAGGGAAAAATCATATTTATGGAAGCACAGAAAAAAAAAAAAATCTCCCAAAGTTGAAAGAAAGGGAACTTCATCTATGATGTGGTTTTATGCACATTTGTTTTAGTAAATGTATTTAAAATGTGGTCATCATGATTTCTACATTCATTAAAAGAATTAATCAAAAAGCAAAGTCATGATAATGCGATGTGACATTCAGGAGTTTCTTTTTTTTTCATAAAAACAGATGTTCTCTATAGTTAAATATACACGATGTCGTTATGCATAAATACAACCTTTGTATTGTTAAGATATTTGAGATTACATACTGGTAAAGTTCTTAGAAAAAAATTAGCTCATGCTGTTCAATCATATCTATAACACATAAAAGGAAAACATATCTTCAGGCCACAATTGAATTCTACTCCAGAAAATTATCTTAAGTAGCAGCATGAAATCATTATTTGTAGGTTTTCCAATATTTTCAAACGGGGTTATAATAGACCCAATTATTTGGAATTGTGTTGTGCGTCATAGCGCACCGGTTGTCGGCGTTAAAGGTTCTTACAAGGAACGAAACCGCTATGAAAATGAAAACTACCGCTCTCTCATCTCGAGAAATCCATTTCGATTATCTAAACAAGATGCTTACAGAATATAATCTTTGCCTTTTTGCCATGAAGAAAATTCAGAACTCACAAATCAAATTTCTTGACATTTCTAGTGTAGATATATCAGCGGTGCGATGGGGGCGCGGTGCAGCGTTATTCTCTCTCTCTCTCTCTCTCTCTCTCTCTCTCTCTCTCTCTCTCTCTCTCTCTCTCTCTCTCTCTCTCTCTCTCTATTCTGGTTCAATTTCATAGATGAAAACTTTGAAATAGTAGTTATTCTTATGGAGGAGCATGAGTGAAAATATAATTACATCATTGCTGAAAGAGTGGATAGGATGCGAATTTTGTGATAATTTCTACCACAAAAAGTGTGTCTAGAAATTAACTCCAGTGAAGTTGTCTAAGAAAATGAAATGTCTTTCCCCTGAGTGTATAGATAACCCAAATATGTCGAAAATTGAGAAAGAGCTTAAGAAGAGAGAAACCTCACTGTAGGTGAACACGAAGGAAGAATCGTTAAATTGGAAAATCATCTCGCTGCGCTTATTCCTGAGGCAGCAAATTCCTCACAAACTACGGCCCCGAAAAACTGATCTCACTGAGAAGGGGGATAATCTAGAGCAGAATATGGAGTCAATTAAGTTAACACTTCCAACACAAATGGCTACTCATTATAATGGGGACAAAGTTATGTTGCGATGGGGTACTTTTAACACACATGGTAGGTACCGTGTGATCACCTGCTATTACTCTCAAAGGTTTGGAAATTTTGAAAAAGATTACAAGTTCAATACTGATGATAAAATGTGCGAGAAATCTTCAGGAAATTACGCCACCAAGGAATATGATGCAGAATAGATAAAATGTATAAACGGCAACAAGTTGAACAAACCTGCTAATCATAGAGATTCAAGAAATTGTAAAGCTTATGATTAGGGATACTAAAATATTTACTTATATTAGTAACCTACTCGTATAAGATTAATTTAATATACCATTGAGTCACTCATAAATAAATGAGGCATGTGAGTCAGCATTGAATTAATAAAAAATAACTAATACACTAATTTGATTCACTTTTTTAACAGTTCTTATGGCTGACCATACTCAAATGGACTAATATAACCTTTGTATTGTCAAGATATTTGAGATTACACACTGGTAAAGTTATTAAAAAATTTAGCTCCTGATTTTTAGTCATATCTGCCATAGAGATAAAATGAAAAAATATCTTCAGGTCACAATTAAATTTAAATCCAGTAAATTGTCGAACAGAGCAGTTTTAAAACCTAATTTGCAGGTTTTCCAATATTTTTAAATGGAACTTCAGATCCCAGTTATTAGGAATTACGTTTTGCGTCATAGCGCACTGGTTGTCGGCATTGAACTTTTCCGCAAGGAATATAGCGGCCATAAAATCAAAACTACCGCCATCTCATCTAAAACTTGATTTCTAATATCTATACAGGATTGCTTACAAAATACAATCTTTGCCTTTTTGCCTTGAAGAAAATTCAGAACTGACAAATGAAATTTCTTATTTCTAGGGCGTGTGTAAATGAAGCCAAAATAGCCATGATGGATATGTCGAATATGGGGAAAGAGCTAATGAAGAGAGACCTTACTGTACATTGGGTGAACACGCAGGAAGAATAGCTGAATTGGAAAATCATGTGGCTGCGCTTAATGAGAATGCAGCAAATTCCACCCTGACTAAGGACCCGAAAACTACTGATCTCACTGAGAAGGTAGATAATCTAGCGAAGAATATGGAATCAATTAAGTTAACACTTAAAACACTGATGGTCGCAAAAAACGAGAAGATGACATACGCTGACAAAGTTGAGAAAAAACCTATAAGTAATTAAATCCATAAAAGCATCAACTACAATCAATGCTATGCAAAATAATGAATTCAGGAACTTTAATTTAATCGTGAAAACTATTTCTGTTTAGTCAGGCGATGTTCACTTGGAGGTTTTTCCTGTATTTTTCAAGTTTTCAAAAACGCATAAAACATTGATAATTCTAAATCACCAAGATTACTAAAAAACTGCAAAAAAAAAAAAAAAAAAATGCGGTCTATAAGATTAGCTTAGCATTTAAATCACTCATTAGCAGAAGAGAAATGTCGGTCATCTTCCAATTAAGGAATATCCCATTTTGATTATGATGGGGTTTTATGCACATTTGATATAGAGAATGGGTTCCAAATTTGGAAGTCATTATCTCTACATACATTCAAAGCTAACTTAAATTTTTTCTTGGACCTTTCTCATAGAATTAATTATGATAAAAGTCTAGTCTTTTTGTTTTTTTTATAAAAGCCAAATTCGAGCCAATAATATACAAGTGTTTTTACTTTTTTAATTAAGAAATTTCTTTAGTTAAATATGTTCTTCTTTATTAACGATGTTATAAAATATATGCAACCTTGGCTTTGTAAAGATATTTGAAATTACATACCGGTAAAGTTTAGAAAGAATAAAATTTTGATCCAGAAAATTCTCTATCGTATCAGCAAAGAAAAAAAAAAGAAAAAAAAAGCAGGTATTTCAGTATTTTCAAATGGAACTTGACATCCAGGTTATTAGGAATTATGTTCAGCGTCATAGCGCACCGTTTATTGGCATTAGACGTTCAGCAAGAAACGGAGCGACCATAAAAAAATTTTTAACTACAACTATCTCATCTATCTAGAATTCTATTTCTAAGATATATATAGAATGCTTATGATATACAACCCTTTTTACCATGAAGAAAATTAAAAACCGACAAATCAAACTCGGAATTTCTCTAGTGTAAAAGCATCAGCGGTGAAGTACGATCTCTCTCTCTCTCTCTCTCTCTCTCTCTCTCTCTCTCTCTCTCTCTCTCTCTCTCTCTCTCTCTCTCAGTTCGTTCTGGTCTAATTTTCAGAAGCAAACTTTGTAGTAGTAGTTGGTCTCATGAAGAAACATAAGTGAAAATAAAATCATAAGACCGAAAGAGCGGATAGATGCGAATTTTGTGACAATTTCTACCTCGAGAAGTGTCTCTACATAGACAATAACACTAGTGATTTTAACGTTAGGAAAATGTGATTGCTTTGCCAAAATAGCCATAACGGATATGTCGAAAATGGAGGAAGAACTAAAGAAGATAGACTTCACTGTAGGTGAACGTGAAGGGAGAATCGCTGAATTGGAAGATCATCTCGCTTTGCTTACTGTGGGATTCAGCATATTCGACCAAGACTACGGACCCAAAAACAGCTGATCTCATTGAGAAGGTAGATAATCTAGCGCAGAATACGGAATCAATTAAGTTAGCGCGTCAAACTCCGATGACACGAAAAATATAAGAAAATTTCATAAGCTGAGAAAGTTCAGGAATAAAAACCTGCTGTTGTAATGAAATCGACAAAATCACAAACTATAATCACTTAATAGGAAAAATGAGGTTCGACATGCACTTAAGAATATAACAAATCTTAATACGAGGTCAATTTCAAATGGAAATGCTGTTGTAAACTTTGCTGATTACAGATCAGAGATGAAACATCAAAACAAGATTAAAATTTTGGTTGCCGACACGGAGACGAAGAAAGTTGGAAAAGAACCTTAAATAATGATATATAATGTATAAAATGATGGAGATGAAGTATTAAAAGCTTTGATTCAAAGGATTCGTTGCTTGAACCAGATTCAAACTGCAGAAGAGAATATAGGTCTGGTATCCCATAAAATGATGCAGGTAGGTCTACCCACTACTTGTTGAAATGTGATCCTGACATTCAAAATGCTATTCATGATAATGGTGACAAATTTATGTTGCGATGGGATACTTTTAACATATGTGATAGGTACCAAGTCATGATCACCTGATACCACTGTCAAAAGTATGGACATTTTCATTAAGGTTGCAAGTTCTAGAATGAAGATACAGTGTGCAGAAAATGTTCAGAAAATCACAGCAAAAAGTAATGTAACTCAGAATAGATAAAGTGAATACATTACAACATGTTGAACAAACTTGCTGATCATAAAGTGGATTAAAGAAATTGTGAAGCTTATGATGATTAATACTAAAAGATTACGAATATGAGTAACCCACTCGTACAAGATTAAGTTAACATAGCATTTAGTCACTCATAAATAAATGAGGCATGCCAGTCAGTATTCAATTAATAAATATTAACTAATATACTGATTAGATTTGCTTTTTTAATAGTACTTATGACCAACCATATTCGAATAAACCCACAAGAAAAAAAAAAAGACAATTATGGAATTACAAGACAAAACTCAAAGTTGAAAGAAGGGGAACTTTCTCTAGGATGTGGTTTTATGTACATTTCACATCGCAAATGTATTTCACATGTGGTCGTCCTGATATCTTCATTCATTCAAAGCAAACTTGAATTTTTTTCTTGGACATTTCTCATAGAATTAATCATGATATTAGTTATTAGCTTTTTGTAAAGTGATGTGATACTCAAGTGCTTCTTTTTCACTAAGAATAGATGTTATTTATTGTTAAATATACTCTTCTTTATTAGAGATATTGTTATGCAAAATTGCAACCTATGCATTGTAACGATATTCGAGATTACATATCAGTAAAGTTCGAAAATTATAGCTCATGGCTGGTTGATAATACCTATATTAGATTTACATCTAAAAAGTATCTTCAGGTCACAATTGAAATTTAATCCATAAAATTGTCTAACGTTGCAGCATGAAAACCTCATTTGCAGATTTTCAAATGAAACTTTAGATCCCAATTATTAAGAATTGTGTTTGGCGTCATAGCGCACCGGTTGTCGGCATTGAACTTTCCCGCAAGGAAAATAGCGGCCATAAAATGAAAATTACCGCTATCTCATCTATCTAGAACTCGATTTCTAATACCTATACAGGATGCTTACAAAATATAATCTCTGTATTTTTCCCATTAAGAAAATTCAGAACTGACAAATCAAATTTCTTAACATTTCTAGGGCATAGATATATACGCGGTGCGGAGCGATGCTTCTCTCTCTCTCTCTCTCTCTCTCTCTCTCTCTCTCTCTCTCTCTCTCTCTCTCTCTCTCTCTCTCTCTCTGAGTTTCTTCTGGTTTAAAAGCGTGGATGTAACCTTTTTAAGTATTAGTTATTCTTATAGAGGAACTTAGTGAAGGTCACATTATGACCGAAAATCACCTTACGTGTGGTAAAGGACAAAGAACGATTAGGATGAAAATTTTGTGATAATTTATACCACAACAAGTGTCACTCAATAAACACTAACTTCAGTGATGTTATATTCAAGGAAATGAAATATCTTTGCCTTGAGTGTGTAGATGAAGCCAAAATAGCTATGATGAATCTGAAGGGAGATTCGCTGAATTGGAAAAATCATCTCGCTGCACTTACTACCGATGCAGCAAATTCCACCCAGGTTACGGACCCAAAAACAACTGATTTCACTGAGAAAGTGGATATTATAGTGAAGATTATGTAATTAAGTAATCATTTCAAACACTGATGGCCCAAAAATGAGAAAATGACATAAGCTGACAAAGAAAAAACCTAATAATCAAATCAAGTAAAAGCATGAACTACAATCACTGACAAGAAAAATTAGGTTGAACATGCACTCAAGGATATACCAATTCTTAATACGATGGAAACTTCAATGGAAATGTTTTTGTTAACTTTGGTGATAAAATATCAGAGATGAAGCAGCGAACAAGATTCAAACCGTGCTTGCCGACACAGAGGAGGAAATTTGAAAAATTAAAACCTGCAATGTATGCAATAATGAAGATGATGTATTAAATGCTTTTATTCAAAGGGATCGTTACCCGGACAATGTAAAAAATATAGAACATTAGGTAAGTCTGGTATTCAAGAAAAGTGATGCACTTGGAACAACCCACTACTTATTGAGATGCGATCCTGAAGTTTGGAAGTCTATGATAATGAAGACAATGTTTTGTTGCAATGCATACGTGATAGGTACCGTGTGATTACCTGCTAATACTGTTAAAGGTATGGACATTTTTGCAAGTACAATAATGGTGATAAAGTGTGCGAAATTTTTTAGGAAATTATGCCACTAAGGAACGTTACTAACAACAGAAGAAATTTATAAACTACAACAAATTGAATAACCAAATGATCACACAGTTATTGGAAGAAAGTGCAAAGCTTATGATTTGGAATTGAGATCGACAGAAAATACGAACCGTGGATACTAAGATTGTCATAAATTGCGGCTATGTGAATATTCAATCTGTTGATAACAAAACAATTCAGATTAGAGAATTAAGAAATGAGAAAAATTTCATTCAAGAAGAAACTGTAGTATTTCTTGTTATCTTAGGGTTTCGATTATGTGAATTTGACAATAAACACCAGTTATGCAGTGTAATATGTAAAATACTTAGAATATATACGATACATTGAACGTCTAGGTCTTGAAAAGGAGGGTTCCTGTGAGTGATAGGATCAGGAAAGTAGCCCTAAAGTAATTATGTAAAGTGGCTGTAAAGTGAGCGGAGGTGTACACTACAAACGGGCCCTAAGCAGTAAAGTCCCTTTCTAGTGAAATTAGTTTTGCTCCATATCAAAATTCATCAGTACAGAATAACTTTCAATGGACGTCCATGTCACTGAGTTTGGAAAAAAAAAATGTTCCATGTGTGAATCTATAGAAAGAAAGACGAAATGATTTGACAGGATATGGACTAGGTAAGTCAAATTCTTTTTATACTTATTGAAGACTAAATCATTGGATAAGCTGTGATAAAGAAGTCAGCACTTGGTTGAAATGAAGGATGAAACATACGTAAATATTAAAGAAAAACTTCTTGTTAATGTTATCAGAAGCTTCCAGAAAAGTCACCGGGAAGAAAATTTTTTCTTATAATGCACTTATCATATTGCAAGAGTAAATGCACGATCTACTTTTAATGGCGCTATAAAGAAAAAGATCGAAAAACTAAAGCAAATAAGACAATTACGTCGGTGCATTAGCAGGTGGGACTGCCCTTATTCTAGAATTCGAAAAATCATTCACGACAATGATGACTAAGTTGTTACAGATTCTAGGAGCTAACTTTTAATGCGAGAGATATGATCATATTAAAAAGATAAGGAAGTTAAAAAAATACGAGTATGTGTGTGGAAAATAGGTCTCGTTATCTCCAAACTACTGAGAGTTTCACTAACAGTGCAAGCAGGTTATGGGACAATGATTCTTTAACGAACTCTCTCATCAATACAAGATTTTACCATAGTGTATCATACCCAGTGCGGTAATTTATGACTATCATGAATCGCAAACTGTAAGGAATAATGACACTTGTTCCTGTACGAAGAGACAAATCTTGATAACCCAGAAATGGATACAAACTAAATAAGTGAAGAATCTCAGCCTACCCTCACCTTCCACCTCGACCACCACCCCCTCCTTCCATCCCTCTCCTGTCTTCCCCCAACAGCTCTCTCTCTCTCTCTCTCTCTCTCTCTCTCTCTCTCTCTCTCTCTCTCTCTCTCTCTCTCTCTCTTTTCTAGGGAAAGCCCCGTTCCCCGCAGAGCCTACAAAATTTCTCTGCCATGTATATTCTAATGTATTTAGGGGAACACATCAAATCATTAGCCGTTAATTATCAAGTCAACGTTATCGTAGAATTTCATCTCTCTCTCTCTCTCTCGGGTTTTGTAAATGGTTATTTGAGTGAGAGATATTTGAATGTATGATGTAGTAGTAGAACGATAGACACTATGATTGAAGCTTAAGCGACTGTTATAATTGTTTAGTTAACTTCTTCCCAATAATCATCTGAACTGAAGGCATCAAACATATACTCGTATTACGAAGGTGAAGAAGCGATGGCCGCCTCGGAACATGAATGTCGGCATGGTTGCAGAAAGGAGTCTGTCAAGCAACTTCTCCAGTTTTTTAGCAAAAACAAAGCCGCCAATTACCCTCAGATTGGTTTGAATAGGTAACTGGCTATAGTTACTCTATGCCTTAGAAAGAGAATTTGCGCAAGTTACAGTGCCACTACCACCTACAGAGAGAGAGAGAGAGAGAGAGAGAGAGAGAGAGAGAGAGAGAGAGAGAGAGAGAGAGAGAGAGAGCTGATCAATGCATAAATACATCAGTCAACTAGCAGGTAACGACCGAGTGGTTCATAAGTTATATACAACAATGAAAATTATTTCATAAAATAATTTTTACAAAGTAAAGCAACATTCAGAGAGAGAGAGAGAGAGAGAGAGAGAGAGAGAGAGAGAGAGAGAGAGAGAGAGAGAGAGAAAGCAGGTGAGTGAACACAGGAGAGGGATTGAAGAAGATGGGGGGTCGAGGTAGAGGGTTTTGGGGTGCCTTTTTATCCACTGTTTTGTTCGTATATATTCATTGGTTATGGAACGTTGCCTCTTGGTATAAGGAAAAGTGCCATTATGCTTTATATTTAACGATTCTTGATACTCTTATAAATTACTGCACTGGGTGTAATACACTATAGCAAAATCTGATACTGATAAGAGTTTTCGTCAGAGTTAGTGCCAAAAATCCTGCGTTCACTGTCTGTGAAACCCTCAGTAAAGAATTAACTTTGAATTCTGCCCGTGTAATACAGTAGCTGCTTAATACGAGAAACATTGTAGGAGTATATGTAAGCCAAGAAATAACTTAGCATTCTGCCAGCGTATTACAGTAGCTGCTTAATAAGAACAACATTGTTGAAGCTCATGTACGCCAAGCAATCGACTTTGGGATCGCCTAGTTAAGGACGAAAGCAAATAGCATAGAGATCATATATACAAATGGTAAAGTTAAAAACTGGTAATTACAGACAAAAGTGTTAATTAGTGTTTTGGTAATTATATTCCTCGGGGCTTCTCATATTGATAATTTGCTTTTGATAAAAGTGAATTGTTACTCCGTGAACGGAATTTACAAATACAGTACATAATTGTGAAAAAAAATTGGGAGTCTTGCAGTGCTAATCTTTCCGTGCGAGAGGGAACAAATAAGTAGTCCTCAAAGAAAGTTAAAAGTTCATTAAAGCCTAAAGTGCACCGTCAGATGTATAGGGACGGTACTTTTAATTATCTGCTCAGTTACCAACCCCCTACAGAAAAAAGTAGTTTGGCCAGGGCACCAGCTACCCGATGAGATACTCCCGCTAAAGTTATTGGATCCTTTGACTTGCCAGCTGCAGTACTACACTGAATCCATCTCTCTGGTTACGGCTCATTTTTCTTTGCCTACATATACACTTCTGTTCTCATACACCTGACACTGACAATACCAAATAATTCATCTTCGCTTAAGGAGTTTACTGTACTGCAATTTTTAGTGGCTTCTTCTTGGTGGGGGTACAAGAGACTCTTTAGCTATGATAGGCAGCTCTTCTAGGAGAAGGACACTCGAAAAACAAACCATTGTTCTCTAGTCTAGGATAGTGCCATAGCCTCTGCATCATGGTCTTACACTGTCTTGGGTTAGAGTTCTCTTGCTTGAAGGTACACTAGGGCATGCTATTCTATCGCTTCCTCTTATTTTTTAGTTTTTATGTTTATATATAAAAGATATAATTTAATGTTACTGCTCTTAACGAAATTTATTTTGATTATTCATTACTTCTTTCCTTTCCTCGCTGGGCTATTTTTCCCTGTTGATCCCTTGGGTTTATAACATCCTGCTTTTCAAAGTAGGGCTATAGCTTAGCTTGCAATAATAATAATAATTAATCTTCATCATCATCATCATCTTCCCCCTCCTCATGATGATAATAATAATAATGTTAATAATAAAATGAAAAATAAAAGACTTTATGCCCACTATAAGATGCATCGAATTTCTGAAGGTTGGAACTCAGGAACTTATTTTACTGTAAAACCTATCGTTGTAATAGGAAGAAGTTTACTTGGTTGCATATTCCAGCTTTAAGCTTACTACTAAACATTTTAGAACACCAATAATAGTCAAAAGTTCACGCAAGAAACGTAGCGGCAATAGAACATTCAAACTACGATCTCATTTATCTAATCTATTTTGACTATTTTTAGGATGCTTATAAAATACATCCCTTTTAATCTGAAGAAAATTCAGAAATGACAAATCAAATTTGGAATTCCTTTAATGTAAACACCTCAGCCGTGTGCACCCCAGTGCGACCTCGCCTTCTCTACCCCCTCCCACCTCTCTCTCTCGCTCTCTCTCTGAATTTGTTCTGGTTCAGTTCTATGGATGCAAAGGAGGAGTAACATAGTTGAAAATAAAATCACATGATGGACGAATAAAATGCGAATTTTGTGATTTTGTCTTTTACACACTGATGTTGAGTTTGAGAGAAATGAATGGCTTTCCCCCGAGTGTTCGGATGAAGACAAAATAGCCATGACAAAAATGTCGAAAATGAAGATCTAAAGAAGAGAGATCTCACTATAGGTGAGCACGAAGGAAGAATCACTGAATTGGAAAATCATCTCTCAGCGCTTACTGCTTGAACAAACCTGATGATCAAATAGTGAATCCAAGAAATTTCAAATCTTATGATTTGGAATTGAAAAGATAGGCAGAAAAGACGGACCATGGATAAAAGGGATGTCATAAATTACGGTTATATAAATATTCAATCTAACAGTTTAAATTCGAGAATTGATAAATGAGATATCTTTCGTTCAAGAGGAAACTGAATAATTTCTTGCTCTTAGTGTTTCGAAAATGTGGATATGACAACAAACACCAGTTATGTAGTGTGATATGCAATATACTTATGAATGTATACAATAAAATGAACGTGTAGGTCCTGTAGTGAGTAGGGTTCCTCTGATTGATAGGACCAGGAAAGCAGTCCTTTAAGTAAGTGAAGGGACTATAAAGTGAGCAGCGGTGGACAAACGGGATCTGATCAGACAAGTCTCTTTCTAGAGAGTTATGGGGTCCTTTGACTGGCTAGACAGTACTACATGGAATCCTCCTCTCTGCTTACGGTTCACTTTCCCTTTGCCTACACATACCACCACCGAATAGACTGGCCTATTCTTCACAGATTCTCATCTGTATCATATACCTGACAACACTGGGATTACCAAACAATTCTTCTTCACCCAATGGGTTAACTACTGCACTGTAATTGTTCATTGGATACTTTCCCCTTGGTAAGGGTAGAAGAGAGAATTTAGCTATGGTAAACAGCTCTTCTAGAAGGACACTTCAAAACCAAACCACTGTTCTCTAGTCTTGGGTAGTACCATAGCCTCTGTACCATGGTCTTCCACAGCTTTGGGTTAGAGATCTCTGCTTGAGAGTACACTCGGGCCAACTATTCTAGTTTCTCTTTTGTTTCGATAAAGTTTTTTATAGTTTATATAGAATTTTTTTTTAATGTTATGGTTCTTAAAATATTTTATTTTTCCTTATTTCCTTCCCTCATTGGGCTATTTTCCCTATTGCGGCCGCTGGGCTTATAGCATCATGCTATTCCAACTAGGATTGTAGCTTAGCAAATAATAATAATAATAATAATAAAAATAATAAGGAAATTAGTTTTGCTCCAAATGGGAAATCTTCTGTAGAAAATAGCTTCCAATAAACCTGCATTATCGCTGGGTTTAGAAAAGACTGTTCCACGTGTGAATCTATTGAAGGAAAGACAAAAGGATTTGATATGTGGAAAAGATATATTACAAGTTTTATCTATAAATGTATTGCAGTTGAAATCTTAAATCTATAATCTCTGGTAAAAGAGTAAATCATTTAATACCACCGTGATGAAGATGTCTGCTCTTAGTTGAGGGGGGGGGGGGTGGTTTGAAACGTACATAAACATTAAGCACTTAATGGTAATGTCTTCAGAAACTAAGAAAAATCACAGGGAAGTAATAATTATTTTTTCTAATACACTAATTATATTCCAATAGTTGATACACGATTCTCCATTAATTGTGCATTAAGGAGAAGTGTCGAGAAACTAAAGACAAATATGTCATTGACGTCAGTGCATTAGCAGATGGGATTGCCCTTATTCTAAAATTTGAAAGATCATTCATGACAATGATGAGAAAGTTGTTACAGATTCTATGCGCTAACTTTTAATGTCAGATAAAGTCATATCAAGAAGGTAAGCAAGTTGAAAATTAGTATGGCTTATTATCTTCAATACGATTGTAGGTTTCAGGAATAGTGTAAGCAGATTTTTGGGCAATAATTAACGAACATTTATGACTAATTGTAGAGAATAATAACACTTTCTCCCTATACGAAGAGATAAATCTCGATAACCCAGAAATGATACGAATAAAACAGTGGAATTATCTCCGCCTACCCCCTTCCTCCACTTTCACATCACTCATTCTGTCCGCCTGTGTCTGTCTTTCTGTCTCTGGGTGGTTGTGGTACTGTAACTTACTCAAATTCTATTTCCAAGGCATAGAGTAACTATAGCCAGTTACCTATTCAAACCAATCTGATGGTAATTGGCGGCTTTCTCTTTCTGCAACCATGCCGACATTTATGCTCCTAGATGGCCGTCGCTTCTACTGTAAACCTTCATAATACAAGTATATGGTTCTTGCCCCTGAGTTCAAATGATGATTGCGAAGAAGTTAACTAAACACAAGTATAGCAATCGCTTAACCGTTAATCTTAGTCTCTATCGTTCTTCTATACTTCATCATAAATTCAGATATTTCTCACTTTAATAACCATTTACAGTACCACTACAGCAGAGAGAGAGAGAGAGAGAGAGAGGAAGAAAGGAGAGGGATGGGAGAAAGGGGGGGGGGTCGAGGTGGAGGGAGAGGATCGGCGGGTTTTTGTTTTTTTTGCTGTTTGTTCGTTTACATTCATTGGTTATAGAAATCTGCCTCTTGGTACGGGGCCAAGTGTCGTTATACTTTACAATTAGCGATTCATGATACTCTTATAAATTACCGAACTGGGTGCAATACACTATGACAAAAATCTAGTACTGATACGAGTGCTCGTTGCAAAATTATTGCCCAAAATCCTTTGTGCACCGTCGGTGAAACCCACAGCAAAGAATCAACTTAGCATTCTGAAAGAGCATTACAGTAGCTGCTTAATAAAAAAAAAATAACACTGCAGAAACATTTAAGCCAGGTGATCGACTTTAGGAGCACCTAGCTGAGGAAAAAAAACAATAAACTGAACATAGAATGAATTCGAAAAGTAGTAAAACAAATAAAAGTGTGATCCCATAGAAATCAGAGATACAAATGGTAAACTTGAAAACTGGTAATTACAGACAAAAGTGAGAATTAGTTTTTTGGTAATTATATTCCTCAGGGATTCTAAGATTATTATTATTATTATTATCAATTGCTAAGCTACAACCCTAGTTGGAAAAGCAGAATGCTATAAGCCCAGGGGCTCCAACAGGGAAAATAGCCCAGTGAGGAAAGGAAACAAGAAAAAAATAAATATTTTAAGAGTACTAAAATAAATATCTCCTATATAAACTATAAAAACTTTAACAAAACATGAGGAAGAGAAATTAGATAGAATAGAGTGCAAGAGTGTACCCTCAAGCTAGAGAAGACCATGGTACAGAGGCTATGGCACTACCCAAGACTAGAGAACAATGGTTTTATTTTGGAGGGTCCTTCTACCCTTACCAGGAGGAAAGTAGCCACTGAACAACTACAATGCAGTAGTTAACCCCTTGGGTGAAGAAGAATTGTTTGGTAATCTCAGTGTTATCAGGTGTATGAGGACAGAGGAGAACCTGTAAAGAATATGCCAGACTAATCAGTGTATGTGTAGGCAAAGAGAAAGTGAGCCGTAACCAGAGAGAAGGATCCAATGTAGTAATGTCTGGCCAGTCAAAGGACCCCTTAACTCTCTAGCGGTAGTATCTTAATGGGTGGCTGGTGCCCTGACTAACCTACTACCTATAATTTGCCTTAGATAGAAGTGAATTGTTACTCCGTGAAAGGAATTCACAAATACGGTACATATTTGTGAGAACGAGTGTGAGTCCTGCAGTGTTAAGCTTCCGTGAGAATGGGATGAAATAAGTAGTCATCAAAGAAAGGTAAAAGTTCATTAAAACTTAAAGTACGCCGTATAATGTATAGGGACGGTACTTTCAAGACTATAAGTCTGTTTAATTATCTGCTCAGTTACCAAACCCCAACAGAAAAGGTAGTTTGGCCAGGGCACCAGCCACCGCTGGAGTTTTTGGATCCTTTGACTGGCCAGCAGTACTTCATTGGATCCATCTCTAGTTACGGCTCAAATTTTCTTTACCTACACATACGCAGAATAGTCTTGTCTATTTACTCTTCTACTCAGTTCCCATACACTTAACAACACAGATTACCAAACAATTCGTCTTCGCTTATGGGGTTAACTGCTGCACTGTAATTCTTTAGTGGTTTTCTTCTTGGTAAGGGTAGAAGAGACTCATTAGCTATGGTAAGCAGCTCTTCTAGGAGAAGGACACTTCAAAATCAAACCATTTGTTCTCTAGTCTTGGATATTGTCATAACCTCTGTACCATGGTCTGCCACTGCCTTGGGTTAGAGCTTTCTTGCTTGAGAGTATATTTTAATATGCTAATCTATCTTGTTTCTCTTCCTATTTGTTTTATAAGATTTTATAGTTTATACAAGAAAGATCTAATTTAATGCTACTGTTCTTAGAAAAAAAAATTGGATTGTTCCTTACTTGTTAGTTTTTTTTTTTTCCTTTTTCCTTTCTTCACTGGTCTATTTTTTCCTGTTCTAGCCCTTGGGCTTATAGTATCTTGCTTTTCCAACTAGGTGTGTAGCTTGGCTTGCAATAATAATAATAATGATAATAATAATAATAATAAAAACGATGATCATAATAAAGATAAAATTAAGAATAAACGACTTCGTACCCCCTTAAGATGCATGTAATTACTGGTTAGAATTCAAGAACTTTAATTTTATTGTGAAACCTATTTCATTAGTCAGACGATGTTCACTTGCTTGCATGCTTCAGTTTCAAGCTTAATACAAAAATATTAATAAATCTAAAAAACAAAGAATACTCAAAGATTACGATAATTAGTGACTTCTAAGATTAATTTAGCATTTAAATAACCATTAACAGAAGAGAGATGACAATCATAATTCAATCAATAAGGAATAACTAATATACTAATTTATTTGGATTTTCAACAGGACTCATGACCAACCATTTTCTATTCATTAAAAGCTTTAAGGAAAAAAAATATTGAAGTACAAGAAAAAATGGAAATTTATCTATGATGTAGTTTTATGCACATTTTAAATATGTTTCAAATATGTTCGTCTTAATAACAAATTCTTTTCTTGGTCATTTCCTACGGAATTATTTTGATTAGTCTTTTTTATAACGACCAATATGATACTCAAATGTATTTACTTTTTTCGAATAAAAATAAAGATAAGTGTTCTTTATAGTTCAATATACTCTCCTTTATTAACGATGTCATGTAGTGTAAATGTATTTGAGATTACATTATATTACATTAGGACAAAATTAAATTTTAATCCAGAAAACTATCTGAGGTAGCAGCATGAAAACCTCATTTGCAAGTTTTCCAATATCTTCAAATCGAACTTTAGATCTCAGTTATTAAGAATTATGTTTTGCGTCACAGCGCACCAGTTGTCGGCATTAAACGTCCAGAAAAGAAACGGAGCGGCCATTAATAAATTCAAACTATGATCTCATTTATCTAGAAATCTATTTCTAATATACTTCTAGGATGCTTATAAAATATAACACTTTTTATCTGAAGAAAATTCAGAAATGACAAATCTAACTTAGAATTTCTATAGTATATATCAGCGGTGTGGACCGCACCGCAGTGCGATCTCGCTATCCTAAGAATCAGAATTGAACTAGACTGCCTAGCAATTAATTTAACAATTGAAATTGAACTAGACTGTCTTGTAATTCAAACAAGAAGTAAAATATATTTCCTGGCAATTAAAAAAGACTAAATTGCCTGGTAATTAAAAGAAGAATTCAAAAATTGAACTAGGTTTCCCGGCAAATATAGCAACAATTATTTTGAACTATATATCCTGGCAATTAAAGCAAGAATTGAATCTGAACTAGATTTCCTTGTAAATTAAAACAAAAATTAAAATTTAACTAGATTGCCTGACCATTAATGCAATAATTTAAATTGAAGTTGATTGCCTGTCAATCAAAACAAGATTAGAAATTGAGCTAGATTGCCTTGAAATTAAGGCGAAAATAAAAAATTTAAATGGATTGATTGGCAACTAAAGCAAGAATTGAAATTAAACTAGATTCCCTGGCAATTAAAGCAACGACTCTTAATACATGAACACTGAAATTTGATGTAAGAAATGGACGAGTGCTTGCTGTTTTGACTTTTTTCTATATAGTGGCTGAGGCATAATAACCTATTTTAGGGGCTCCTTTTCTGGCCCTGTACTGCAGGGGAACCCTACTCTCTACAGGACCTTCACATTCAGTTTATCATATACATTCTCAGCCGTTTCGGCAATTACTTATTGCTCGATTAAAATGTGAATGCCATTCCATTGTCCAAATCATTGTTAACTTTTGAGAATCAGAATCTCAAAAACTAACATGGCACGAAAGAATATGAAAAATTAAACAACTATGAACCATAACTAACATATAATGACGTCTACTGTACAGGCCAAAAAGAATCTGTTAAAAAGAGGCAAAGATGACTATGATGATGATTAGGATATGAGAAGATATTTACCCAAGATAAGAAATTTCATAACATTTGATGTAAGGCCAAATATAGTCCATTTCTTTTAGCGAGTCATATTTGCACCGACTCGCAAGGGTGCCCTTTTAGCTCGGAAAAGTTTCCTGCTCGCTGATTGGTTGGACAAGATAATTCTAACCAATCAGGGACCAGGAAACTTTCCCGAGCTAAAAGGGCACCGTTGTGAGTCGGTGCAAATATGACTCGCTAAAAGAAATGGACTATAGTATTGTCTGCATTTGGTCAATTATCCCGTATAAAATTATATATTCTACAACAAAAGCAAAATCATTATACATAATATGTAGCCGAATGGCCAATTCTGGGTAGTTGTAAGATGACAAACTACCCAGTAAGAAATAATAAAGGTCTATGTTATCACTTTTGTAATTGCTAGTGGCAAGTGAAAGTTTTCTCTGTGAATATGATTTATTTTCTGCTATTATGTTTGCTATGATACGATTGAATATAATAGTGCCGATATGTTTGTTGTAATACGATTATCTCCTTTATCTTAACGATGAAACTATAATTCCGTGTTTTGCTAAATATATCCTCCTACAGACAACTGTATGAAACACGTTCAAAGGGGTTACTATCTAATTAACATTGATTTACCAGACAAATACTACAAACATTGGACATTAGCGTCCTCATCGGACTGTGTCAAGAAGATTCAACCACTATAGCATTACCTTATAAGAGTCTACCAAATTGATTCGTCAAGGAGCTGCTAATCATTAACACGATAACAATGTGCAAGTAGGATTGGGTGACTGAATAAAATGAAAAAAAAATCGGTTTATTTCACTTTTTTAACGGGGAATGGAGCAGATATTTTTTTCTGCATTAGGTCTAACATGTGTAACCTTGATTAATTCTTTTGTGAGATATACCAACAGGAACGTCTTCGCAAAGTATATTTACAAGGGAACTAGAATGCGACTACTGAAATATTCATAAATATAAATAGGTGGCTGCTTAAAAAAATACAGATGGATCCCCTGATGCAAAAAAGCGTCGATGAAAGAGGTTTAAAAAAAAAACTATGTATGAGAGATGAAATCAAGTTATGGAAACCACTAATGATTATTAAGAACCACCAGGACTACGCTGAAATATAAGAAAAAAAATCACACTCGTGCGCTGTGCACAATTAGCCATAACGAGTTCAGATTATCGGAAGCCTTATCATAATACTGAACCTGAAATTCAGCACAAAAAATAAAAACCTCTGTTATCTTACCTCATTAATATAAGTTCCCACGGTAGAATCAACAATTCAAATCACATCCAAGAGATATAAGTAACAGTAAAAAAAAAATAGATAACTTTTTGTAGCGGACACCTGACCAAGATTGACGCCAAACGCCTTTCGCGCAAGGAAAATCAAGACTGCTTAAAAAAACAAGAAAGTCCAATAAACTGTCTGTCACTCACAGACAGTTTCGTTTATTTACTTAGACAAACAAGTCATTTGGCGAGTTAAACTATCGGCGCATTGTCTTGAACCAACTGTTTAACATCTTCGATCGTTAAGTACTTTTTCACTATCAAAATCAATTATATTTTACGAGTTTTGTATCTGATAATCAAACGGTATTTCCTTACTACTTTTTATATGCAAAACTTAATTACTAAAAAGATTTTTCCTTCTATTTGCAATAATAAAGAATTGCAAAAAGAAAAAAAAAAATACCAGGAACTATACATTTATTTTTTTCATTTCTCATAGACTTTCAATTAGTATTTATAATTATCAAATATGCTTTATTAACATTTAAGATTATCAAATATACTTTATTAGTATTTATAAGTATATAATATATTTTATTAGCATATATAAGTATCAAATATAGTTGGTCTTATGGAGAAAAATAAATGAAAATAAAATCCCATGACCGAAAGAAAACCTACTAGAAATGAAGTCAACAAAATCATCAACTATAATCACTAATAAGAAAAATGAGCTTGATCATGCACTTGTGGATATACCAAATCTTAATAGGAAGTCAACTTCAAATGGATATGTTGTTGTAAACTTCCTAATTAACAGATCAGAGATGAAACATCAAATAAGATTCCAATCCTGGTTGCCCTCACAAAGACGAGGAAAATTGGAAAACAAACCTAAAATAATGATATAGAATGATGAAGACAAAATATTAAATGCTTTTATTCAAAGGAATCGTTGCCTGAACCAGATTCAAACTGTAAAGAGAAGATAAGTCTGGTATCCCATAAAAGGGCGCAGGTGGGACTGCTCACTACTTGTTGAAATGTGATCCTGAACCTGAAGTTCGGAAAGCTATTCATGATAATTGTGACAGTTATGTTGCGATGGAATACTAATATGTGAGAGGTACCAAGTCATGATCACCTGCTACCACTGTCAAAGGTATGGACATTTTGATTAAGGTTGTAAGTTCAGAAATGAAGATATAATGTGCAGGAAATGTTCAGGAAATCCCAGCACAAAGGAATGTAACAATAGATAAAATGAATAAACTGCACCAAGTTGAACAAACAAGCCGATCCTATAATGGTTTCAAGAAATTGTGAAGCTTACGAAAATTAGTAACCTACTCGTATAAGATTAACATAGCATTTAATCGCTCATTGATAAATGAGGCATGCCAGTCAGCATTCAGTTAATAAAGAATGACTGATATTCTAATTTGATTTGTTTTTTTACCAGTACCTATGACCAACCATATTCGAATAAACGCATTAGAAAAAAAAACACATTTAAGGAAGTACAAGACAAAACTCAAAGTTGAAAGAACGGGAACTTTATCTAGGATGTGGTTTTATGCACATTTCATATCGTAATTGCATTTCAAATGTGGTCGTCATGATTTCGACATCCATTCATTCATGCAACGTATGTATTGTAACAATATTCGAGATTACATACCGCTAAAGTTCTAATAGAAAAAAAAAAAAAGCTCATGGCTGGTTACTTATATTTATATAGGATTTACCATAAAATTAAAAATATCTTTCAGGTCCAAATTGAATTCTAATCCAGAAAACTGTCAAACGTAGCAGCATGAAAACCTTATTTGCAAGGTTTCCAATATTTTCAATATTAAAGGTACACTAATGCCTAAATTAGGAATTACGATTTGCGTCATAGCGCACGGGTTGTCTGCGTTAAAAGTTATCGCAAGGAATACAGTGGCCATAAAATGAAAACTACCGCAATCTCATCTACCTAGAACTCAATTTCTAATATTTATACAAGATGCTCGCAAAATACAATCTCTGCCGCTTTGCCTCAAAGAAAATTCAGAACTGACAAATCAGGTTTCTTAGGAATTTTAGAGCGTAGATGTATCAGCGGTGTGGAGCGGTGCTCTCTCTCTCTCTCTCTCTCTCTCTCTCTCTCTCTCTCTCTCTCTCTCTCTCTCTGAGTTAGTTCTCGTTTAAAATCGTAGATGTAACCTTTTAAATAGTAGTTATTCTTATGAAGGAACTAAGCGAAAATAAAGTCACATTGACCGAAAATCTCCTTACGTGTGGGAAAGGACAAAGAGCGGATAGAATAAGAATTTTGTGATGATATATACCATAAGAAGTGTGTGTCTGTAGACATTAACTCCAGTGATGTCTACTTTTAGAGAATTAAATATCTTTGCCCTGAGTGTGTAGATGGAGCCAAAATAGCCATGGTGAACGAGAAAGGAAAATCGCTGAATTGGAAAATCATCTCGATGCGTTTATTACCGATGCGGCAAATTCCACACAGACTTTGGACCCGAAAACAAATAATCTCACTGAGAAGGAGGATAATCTAGTGAGGAACAAGGAATCAATTAAGTTAGCACTTCAAACAGTAATAGTCCCAAAAAATGAGAAAATTACACGCTGAGAAAAAAAATCGAATAAAGCATTAAATACAATCACTGACAAGAAATATTAGGTTGA
Source organism: Palaemon carinicauda (assembly GCF_036898095.1). Classification (NCBI taxonomy): domain Eukaryota; kingdom Metazoa; phylum Arthropoda; class Malacostraca; order Decapoda; family Palaemonidae; genus Palaemon; species Palaemon carinicauda. Next base: position 71,877,767 of record NC_090739.1, read on the forward strand.
ACATGCAACAGATATACCAATTCTTATTACGAGGGAAACTTCAAATGGAAATGTTTTTGTAAACTTAGATGACAGAATATCAGAAATGATCCAGCAAACAAGATTCTAACCATAGTTGCCGACACTGAGACGAGGAAAATTGGAAAATTAAAGCGTAATATAATGATGTGCAATGTATGCAGTGATGTATATGAAGTATTAAATGCTTAGATTCAAAGGAATCGTTACCTAGACCAGACTCGAAATGTAAAAGAGAAGACAAGTCTGGTATTCAAGAAAAGTGCTGCCGGTGGGATAACCCACTACTTGTTGAGATGCGATCCTGAAGTTCCTGAAGTTCGGAAGGCTATTCATGATAATGAAGACTTATGTTGCGATGGGTACTTGAATCATACGTGATAGGTACCGTGTAATCACCTGCTAATACTGTCAAAGGTATGAATATTATGAAAGGGGTTGCAAGTAAAATAATGATGATAAAGTATGCGGGAAATATTTAGGAAATTACGCCTCTAAGAAACGTAACTAACTCGCAACAGAAGAAATTCATAAACTGTAACAAGTTGAACAAACCAAATGTTCAAAATTATTGAAAAGATTGGCAGAAAATACGGACCTGTTGATACTAAGATCATCATAAATTGCGGCTATATGAATATTCAATCTGTTGGTAACAAAACAATTCAGATTCGAGAACTGAGAAATGAGAAATATTTCATTCAAGAAGAAACTGTTGAATTTCTTGTTTTCTTAGTGTTTCAATGATGTGGATTTGAATATAAACATCACTTATACAGTGTAATATGCAAAATACTTCGGATATTTACGATACATTGAACGTGTAGGTCCTGTAAAAGTACGGGTCCTATGCGTGATAGGATCAGGAAAGAAGCCCTAAAGTAATTATGTAAAGTGACTCTGTAAAGTGACTCTCTAAAGCGAGTGGTGGTGTACAATACAAACGGGCCCAAAGTCTTTTTCGAGAGAAATTACTCGTGCTCCATATTAAAAGTTATCAGTAGAGAATAACTTTCATTGGACGTACATTGTTGCTGAATTAAAAAAAAAAAAAAAGGTGTTCCACGTGTAAATCTGTAAAAAGGAAGACGAAAGGATTTGACAGGATATGGACGAGATGAGTCCAATTCTTTTTATACATGTTAAAGCCTAATTTAGATTTTTACACAAATATAGTACAGTTGAATGTAAAATGGATAATCTCTCGAGAAAGATTAATTCGTTGGATGTGCTTTGATGAAGATGTCAGTTCTTGGTTGAATTGAAAGATGAAATATACGTAAATATTAAAGAAAAACATGCTGTTAATGTTTTCATAATCTTCCCGAAAAATCACAAGAAAAAATATTCTTATAATGCACTAATAATATTCCAATAGTTAATGCACGATGTACCTTTAATGGCGAAACACTAAAACATGACAATTATGTCGGCGCATTAGCTTAGCAGGTAGAGCTGCCCTTATTCTAGAATTTAAAAGATCATTCATGACAATCATGACAAAGTTGTTACAGATTCAAGGAGCTATCTTTTAATGTAAGAGATAATGAAGTTGAAAAAAAAAATAAGTGTGTGTGGAAAATATGTCTTGAAGATCAAGCTTTGGAAGTTTAAACTATTTGCAGATGACACAATTTTACTTCTCCATAAATGATATACATGACACTACTGAAACTCTAAACCGAATCCTTGATAGCGTTAGAGAATGGATGACATTTAAACAACTAAAATTAAATGAGAACAAAACTGAATTCATGGTGGTGGGCAAGAGAAACAGCGTGAGAAACTTGGGTGATATTCAAATGAATATAAATAATGACTGCCGATATCTAGTAAAATTCGAGATCTAGGTGTATTTCTTGACTGTAACCAGTCTCTAAATGCCCAAATAAATAAATAATTCAATAAAAAGTGCTGGTTATCATCTATGAAATATTGCATTTGTAAAAAAAAAAAAACGGACGAATATTCTGTTAAGAAACTTTTGATAAACTTTGTTATTGCAAGGATTGATTATTGCAATTATCTACTACAATTTACCAAAAGTGCACCTTAAGAAATTACAAAACATAATAAACAGAGGAACATGAAATGTCGGCATGGTTGCAGAAATGAGTTTGTCACTATTTTAGCAAAGACAAAGTCACCAATTACCCTCAGATGGGTGTGAATAGATCACTGGCTATAATTACTCTACCTTTGTAAATAAAAATTGAATAATTTACGATACTACTACCACCCACAGAGAGAGAGAGAGAGAGAGAGAGAGAGAGAGAGAGAGAGAGAGAGAGAGAGAGAGAGAGAGAGAGATTAGATGGATGAGGGGGTCGAGGTGGAGGGAGATGATAGGCTGAGGGTTTTTCACTGTTTGGTTCGTATCCATTCATTGGTTATCGAGATTTGCCTCTTCGTGCAGGGATAAGTGTCCTTAGTCTTTACAATTAGTGATTCATGATACTCTTATAAGTTATCGCACTAGCTGTAATACACCCCCAGTAAAATCTGGTATAGATACTAGTGCTCGTTAGAGTTATTGCCCAAAAATGTGCTTGCACTGCCTGTGAAACCCTCAGCAAAGAATTAACTTCGCATCCTGCCAGTGTATTACAGTAGCCGCTTTATGCGAACAATGTGTAGAAGCACATGTAAGTTAGACAATCGACTTTGCGTAGTTGAGGATAAAAAACAAGATACTGAACAGGAATGTGATCGCATAGAGAGATCTTGGATGCAAATGGTTGTAAAGTTGAAAACTGAGAATTAAGAACAAAAGTGTGCATTAGAGTTTTGGTAATTAGAAACCAAGGTGTGAATTAGTGTTATGGTAATTATATTCCTTGTAGATTCTCAGACTGATAATTTGGTTTTGATAAAAATTAATTGTTACTCAATGAACGTAATTTACAAATACAATGCATATTTGTGAAAATAAGTGGGGGAGTCCTACAGTCCTAATCATTCCGTATGAGTAGGATCAAATATTTAGTCCTCAAAGAACGTTTACTAAAGTTCATTATTACCTAAAGTGCACCGTTTGATGTACAGTGACGGTCCTATTAAGGCGATAACACCGTTAGGTTATCTGCTCAGGTACCAAACCCCTTTTGAAAAAGTAAGTCGCCGGCTACAGAAATTATTTACCCAATTCATGTCAACAGAAGATACGTGAAATTTCCGAAAGTTAGAATTCAGAAACTAATTTTGTTGTGAAACCTTCTATCATTTTAGTAGGACGATGTTTTCTTGCATGTTTGTTGTAATTTTAACCTTTCTACAATATACAAAACATTGATAAATCGAGAACAACGAATACTCAAAGATAATGAAATTTAGTGAGGTATAAAATTAACAGAATTTAAATCACTCATAAATAAAAGATATGTCAGTATTTAATTAATCAGGAATAACTAACATACTAATTGGTTTGGATTATCTAACTACTTATGACCAACCATATTCGAGTTAATTAGGCAAAAAGTGCATTTATTGAAGTATAAGAAAAAACTCATTAAGTTGGAAGAAATTTAATTTTATCTATGATGTGGATTTATACACATTAGATATCGTATATGTAATTCAAATGTGGTCGTCATAATATTCTATATTCATTCATTCATTCGATGGAGGGCGAGAAATAAACCCCTAAAAGTAAAAGTAAAAGTAAGTAACCAGTGACCTATTCAAACTTCTTTGCTAAAAAAATGGAAAAGTTGCGTGACAAACTCGTTTCAGCAACCATGCCAACATTGGTGTTCACAGGGTGCCATTGCTTCTTCACCTTTGTAATACAAGAGTATGTTCCGAGATGGCCATCTCTTCTACACATTCGTATATGGTTGATGGCCTGAGTTTAAATGATGATTGCGAAGAAGTTAACTAAACACAAGTATAACAGTCTCTTAACCATCAATCATAGTGTCTATAGTCTTATTTCTACATCATACATCCAGATCTCTCTCACTTTAATAATCATTTGCAGTACCACTACGAGAAAGAGAGAGAGAGAGAGAGAGAGAGAGAGAGAGAGAGAGAGAGAGAGAGAGAGAGAGAGAGAGAGAGAGGAGGTCAATGAATAAATTAATAAGTCAGCTGGTAAGTGACAGCCAATTGGATCAAATGAAAATCATTAGATAGATGAAGAGATATAGAAAAACTTATACATAATAAGTTTAAACCAACTTCCAGAGAGAGAGAGAGAGAGAGAGAGAGAGAGAGAGAGAGAGAGAGAGAGAGAGAGAGGGGGGGGGTGTCGAGGTGGAGGGAGAGGGTCGCCGGTTTTATGTTCGTTATAGAGATTTTCCTCTTCATACAGAGGCAAACGTCGTTATACTTTACAATTAGCGATTCATGATACTCTTATCAATTACCGTACAGGGTGTAATACATAATAGCAAAATCGGTACTGATACAAGTCTGCGTTACAGAATTGTTGCCCAAAAACCTGCGTGCACTGTCTGTGAAAATCCCCAGTAAAGAATTAACTTCAAATTCTGCCAGTGTATTACATAGCTGTATAATAAAAAGAACACTATAGAAGCACATTTAAGCCAGGTGATCGATTTTAGGAGAGCCTAGCTGAGGAAAAAAACAATAAACTAAACATGAAATGAATTCGAAAAGTAGCAAAACAAATAAGAGAGATAGCATGGACATCATAAATATAAATGGTAAACTCCAAAACTGGTAATTACAAATATTTGGGTAAATATATTCCTCGGGGCTTCTCATATTGATAATTTGCTTTTGATGAAAGTGAATTATTACTCCGTGAAAGGAATTTACAAATATTGTACATTTGTGAAAATTATTGAGTGTCTTGTAGTGTTAAACTTTCCGTGCGAGTGGTATCAAATAAGTAGTCCTCTAAAAAATTTAAAAGTTCATTAAAGCCTTAAGTGCACCGTATAATGAATAGGGGCGGTACTATTAAATTATCTGCTCACCTCTACAGAAAAAGTAGTTTGGCCAGGGCACCACCCACCCATTGAGATACTTGCACTAGAGTTATTGGATCCTTTGACTGGCCAGACAGCACTATATTGGATCCATCTCTGGTAACGGCTCAATTTTTCTTTGCCTACACATACACCGAATAGTCTGATATATTCTTTACATTTCTACTCTGTCCTCATACACCTGAAAACACGGATTACCAAATAATTCTTCTTGGATTAAGGTGTTAACTACTGCACTGTAATTGTTCAGTGACTACTTTCTTCTTGGTAAGGGTAGAAGAGACTTTAGCTATGTTAAGCAGCTCTTCTTTGAGAAGGACACTCCAAAATCAAACCATTGTTCTCTAGCCTTGGATAGTGTCATAGCCTCTGTACGATTGTCTTCCACTGTCCTGGGTTAGAGCTCTCTTGCTTGAGATTATACATAGACATGCTATTCTATCTTGTTTCTCCTCCTCTGATTTTTTTAAGATGTTATGGTTTATATAAGAAAGATCTAAATTCAATGTTACTGACCATAAGAAAAAAAAATTATTTGGATTGTTCATTACTTCTATTGTAGTTAACCTTTTTTCCCTTTTTCTTTCTTCACTTGGCTATTTTTTCCTGTTCTAGCCGTTGGGCTTATAGTATTTTGCTTTTCCAACTAGGTTTGTAGCTTAGCTTGCTATAATAATAATAATAATAATAATAATAATAATAATAATAATAATAATAATAATGAACGAATTCATGCCCGCTTAAGATGCATGTAATTTCTGGTTAGAATTCAGAACTTTAATTTTATTGTGAAACCTATTTTATTAGTCAGACGATGTCTCACTTGCTTGCATGCTTCAGCTTTAAACTTAATACAAAACATTATAAAATCTAGAAAACAAAGAATACTTAAAGATTACGATAATTAGTGACCAATAAGATTAATTTAGCATTTAAATAACCATTAATAGAAGAGACGTCAATCATCATTCAATTAATTAGGAATAACTAATATACTAATTTATTTGGATTTTCAACAGGACTCATGACCAACCATTTCTATTCATTAAAGGCTTTAATGAAAAAAATATTGAAGTTCAAGGAAAAAAAAAAAAAAAAAAAAAACCCTAAGTTGAAAGAAAGAGAAATTAATCTATGATGTGGTTTTATGCACATTTGATTTAGTAAATGTTTCAAATGTGGTCGTCATAATTTAAACATTCATTCAAAACAAATTTGAATTAATTTCTTCGTCATTTCCGACGTAATTATTATGATTAGTCTTTTTCATAACGGTCAATTTAATGCTCAAGTGTATTTACTTTTTTTTTTAATAAAAATAAAAATAGGTGTTCTTTGTAGTTGAATGCTCTCTCCATTATTAACGATGTCATGTATTGTGAATATATTTTAGATTACTTACCAGTAAAGTTCTCAGAAAAAAAAAAAATTTAATCCAAAAACTGTCTAAGGTAGCATAATGAAAACGTTATTTGTAGGTTTCCCAATATCTTCAAATGGAACTTTAGATCCCAGTTATCACGAATTATGTTTTGCGTTACAGCGCACCGGTTGTGGGCGTTAAACGTCCAGGCAAGAAACGGAGCGGCCATAATAAATCAAACTACGATTTCATTTATCTATAAATCTATTTCTAATATGTTTTAGAATGTTTATAAAATACAGCCTTTTTTTTTAAGAAAATTCAGAAATGACAAATATAACTTAGCATTTCTATAGTGTTATAACATCAGCGGTGCGCGTCGCACCGTAGTGCAATTCTCTCTCTCTCTCTCTCTCTCTCTCTCTCTCTCTCTCTCTCTCTCTCTCTCTCTCTCTCTCTCTCTCTCTCTCTCTCTCCTAAGAATCAGAATTAAACTAGAATGCCTAACAATTGAAATAATTTAAATTGAACTATATTGTCTAGTAATTCAGACAAGAATTAAAAGATATTTCCTGGCAATTAAAAAAAACCGATTGCCTGGCAATTAAAAGAAGAATTGAAAAGTTGAACTAGGTTTCCCACCAAATAGAGCAACAATTATGTTTGAACTAGATATCCTGGCAATTAAAGCAAGAATTAAATCTGAAATAGATTTCCTTGTAAATCAAAGCAAAAATTAAAATTGAACTAGATTGCCTGACAAAACCATAATTGAAATTGAAGTAGATTGCTTGGCAATCAAAAAAAGATTAAAAATTGAACTAGATTGCCTGTAAATTAAGGCGAAATAAGAAATTGAACTGGATCGATTGACAATTAGAAAAAAAATTAAAATTGAACTAGATTGCCTGGCAATTAAAGCAACGATTTTTTTTAATACATGATTCATTATATCTAGCAAAACTGAATTTTGATGTAAGAAATGGACGAGTGCTAGCTGTTTTGACTTTTTTATTTTTTTCTATATAGCGGCAGGGGCATAATAACCTACTTTAGAGGCTCCTTTTCTGGCCCTATACTGCAGGGGAACCCTAATCCCTACAGGACCTTCACATTCATTTTATCCTATACATCCTCAGCCGTTTTGGCATTTACTTATTGCTCGATTAAAATGTGAATGCCATTCCATTGTCCAAGCCCATGTTGACTTTTGAGAGACAGAATTACTCAAAAACTAACATGGCACGAAAAAAAAAAAAAAAAAAAAAAAAACTATGTACTATAACAAATAATGACGTCTACTGTACGGGCTAAAAAGATTCCGTTTAAAAGAGGCAATGATGACTATGATGATGATTAGGATATGAGAAGATATTT